>NW_006999112.1:206939-357832 GCF_000164805.1 Carlito syrichta | reverse complement strand
GTTTTATCAAGAAGGGTGCTGAATTTTATCAAAAGCTTTTCTGCATCTAATGATATAATCATGTGGTTTTGTTTTTACATCTCTTGATGTATTTAATTACATTTATGGTCTTGTGAATGTTGAACCAGGCTTGCATCCCAGGGATGAAGTTTACTTGGTCATGATGGATGATTTTTGAGATGTGTTGTTGAATCTGGTTTGCTAGGATCTTGCTGAGAATTTTAGTATCTATGTTCATCAAAGATATTGGCCTGCAGTTCTCTTTCTTTGTTAGGTCTTTACCTGGCTTAGGTATCAGTGTGATGTTAGCTTTATAAAATGATTTGGGGAGAGTTCCATCTTTCTCAATCACCTGGAATACTTTCAATAGGATTGGTATCAGTTCTTCCTTGTATGTTTTATAGAATTCTGCTGGAAAGTCATCTGGTCCAGGGCTTTTTTTTTTGTAGGTAGTTTTCTTATGACATAGTCAATTTCCTTGATTGTTATTGGTCTATTTAGGGTCTCAATTTCTTCTTGTTTCAACTAGGGAGGTTGTGTGATGTCAGAAAATCCTCAATTTCCTTTAGGTTTTCAAGTTTGTTTCCATACAGTTGTACATAGTAGTCTCTGATAATCTTTTGTATTTCTTCAGGGTCAGTTGTGACTTCATCTTTTGTGTTTCTGATTGGGTTTATTTGGGTTTTTTTCTCTCTTTTTCTTGGTCAATCTTGTTAGGGGACCATAGATCTTGTTTATCCTTTCAAAGAACCAACTTTTGTTTCACTGATTTTCTGTATTATCTTTTTGTCTTCAATGTCCTGGATTTGGGCTTTGTTTTTGGTGATCTGGATTCTTTTGCTGAAGTTAGGGTTTTGGTGGTCTTGCTTTTCCAGCTCGCTTATGTGACCTGTTAGGCCATTAACTTGTGATCTTTCCATTTTCCTCATGTGTGTTTGTAAAGATATGAATTCCCCTCTTACTACTGCTTTCATGGCATCCCAGAGTTTTTGGTAAGATGTTTCTACATTTTCATTTGTTTCCAGGGACCTTTTAATCTCTGTTTTGATTTCATTGTTGACCCAGGAGTTGCTTAGCATCATAATGTTTAGTGTCCATGTCTTTGTGTGTTTTGGGGGAACTTTGTTGGTGTTGATATTTATTTTTATTCCACTGTGCTCTGAGAAGGTGCATGGCAAAATTTCAATCTTTTCATTTTTATTTTTGAGTTGGAGTCTCACTCTGTCACCCAGACTGGAATGCAGTGGAATGCTCCCAGACACTGCAGCCTCGACCTGCTGGGCTCTGGTGACCCTTCTGCCTCAGCCTTCCAAGTAGTTGGAACTACAGGTGCATTCTACCACGCCCGGCTAATTTTTTGATTTACTGTAGAGATGAGGTCTCGCCAAGTTGCCCAGGCAAGTCTTGAACCCGTGGGCTCAGGCAATTCACTCACCTCAGCCTCCCATAGCACAGGATTATAGGCTGAGCCACCTAGCCCAGCTAAAATTTCAATCTTATAAAATTTGTTTATGTCTGATTTATGGTCAATGATGTGGTTGATCTTGGAGTATGTTCCATGTGGTGAGGAGTAGAATGTATATTCTGTAGTCATTAGGTGGAATTTCTGTAGGTATCAATTAAGTTCATCTGTTCAAGAGTCTCACTGAGGTTCCGGATCTCCTTGCTAATTTTTTGTCTTGTTGATCTGTCTAGGCTTGTGAGTGGGGTATTAAAGTCCCCAGCTATAAAAGTGTTAGAGTCATTCTCCTTTTTAAGTTTGACTAGAAGCTGCTTTACAAATGTTGGTGCTCCTATGTTGGGTGCATATATGTTTAGGATGAATATTTCTTGTTGATGGATTGAACATTTTATCATTATATAGTGACCTTCCTCATCTTTTTAATTTTTGATAGTTTAAAATGTATTTTGTCTGAGATTAAGATTGCAACTCCAGCTCAAAAAGTGTTTGTTTTGTGTTCCATTTACCTGAAATTTTGTTTCCCATCCTCTTACTTTGAGTCTGTGAATGTCCGTTCTGATGAGATGAGTCTCTTGGAGACAATGTATTGTTGCCTCATGATATTTTATCCATTTTGCTTCTGTATCTTTTGAGTGGTGCATTTAGTCTATTCACGTTCTAATTACTGAAATGTGAGAGTTTATCCCTGTCATGAGGTTCTTATAGAGGTGTTGTTGTTCCTGTTTGTTTGCTGTGTTTCTTTTGATTTTTGAGTTGATTCATGTGTGTTTTCAATCTTTTTCTTGCACTTTTGTGAAGAACATTGTTGTCCCTTTTCCCCTTTCTTCTGTGTTTAATACTTTCTTAAGTGTTTCTTGTAGAGCTGGTCTAGAGGCAGTGAAAGTTCTTAGGGATTGAATGTCTAGGAAAGATTTTAATTCTCCCTCACTGATGAAGCTTAGTTTAGCTGGGTAGGTTATTCTTCGTTGAAATTGATTATCTTTGAGAACTTTGAAGATTGGACTTCCAAGCTCTGGAACAAAATGAGGTAAGAAAAAGGAAATAATGGAAGAAGGAATGGGGGTGTTCAAGAGGAAGGTGGAGTGAGAGAAGAGTAGGGGAAAACAGACAGACATACCAGCTAACAAATGAAAAGAGACACAAAGACAGAAAAGAGAAAGCAAAAACAAAAACAAAAAAAAACCCTACAGCACATAGGTAATCACACAAACACACTGTTCAATAAAATCCTGCCTATTGATGTTGACTCTCCCTACATAAATAGGGGGTCTAAGGAATAGAAAGAAGAAAGAAAAAAATCAGTAGAACCAAAGCAAAGCAAGTATGAAAACGTTATCAAAATCTGAATGAAAGAGAGAAAAAAAAAAAACTAAAACTAAAAGTAAATGAAAGTGAGCAAAACAAGCAGTCAAAAAATAAAAAATAAAAACAAGGAATCTGACCGGTTCTGAATTCCTTCCTGTATATCCAGAGTTTCTTCAGTTCTGATCTCTAGTCCCTCTCCTCTGCTCTCATTGCAGGCAGATAGGGTTACTCATAGCATGGGTCAGTTGCCACAGGCCTACTTTGGGTAAGAGTGAGTCACATTTGGGTTTACTTGGCTTGCTGCCTGACAGGTCTGCCACACAAATCTGAGTTGTCTGTGTCTGATTTGGCCTGGGGGAGGGACTTCTGTCTCTCCTGCTTTGATGAGATTACCTTAGGCAACAAGTTGGAGGCTGCACAAAGGTAGGTGGGACAATGCAAATCTCTACCTGGTTCTGGGTCAAAGAAAATGGCTGCAGTGGGTGGCTCCTCACTGGGCATGGACTCCTCTCTGGCTTATCTGATTCTCTCTCTCCACTGATCAGATCCAGGGTTCCACCTGATCCATGATGCAGGCGATGGTGTGGACAAGGCACCAGGCAATGGGAATCAGCTGGATTCAGCAGGCTTTTCTCAGGCACGGTCCTGTGGGCAGCAGATGCTCCTGCGTATGATCTTGCTGGTCATGCTCCATTCTCAGGGTGGTGAGGACTTGTAGTTGCCCTCAGAGAGGGGACCTGGGTGCATGGACCCGAGTATCCCCTCAGATGGAATTTCATGCTCCCACCAGCACCTGCCCACTCACGCAGAGAGTCTTTATGAACACTAGCCTCCACAGAGACTCTTACAGACTGACCTGTCAGTCACCATCTTAAGCTCTGCCCCACCAATCCCTTTCTTATAGTGTTATGATAAATGTTCAGGGTCTGCTTATGAGTGAGTACATATAGTACTCAGATCTTTGTTTCTGTGATAAATCACTGAGTATTATAGACTCTGAATCCATCCAAGTTGCTGCAAAGTCCATAATTTTGTTTTTCTCTTTGGCTGTGTTATATTCCATCGTGTATATGTAGCACATTTTCTTTATCCAGTCTACTTTCAATAAGCAGCATGGTTGGGTCCATGTTTTTCCTATTGTGAGTAATGCTGTCATAAACATGTATATGCAGGTATCTTTTTCATAGAGTGATTTGAGTTCCTCTGGGTATATTCCCAGAAGGATTGCTGGGTCATATGGAAGGTCAATTTTCAGATCTTTTAGAAATTGCCACAATGTTTTACTAGTTTATACTCCTACCAACAGTGTAGAAGCATTCCCTTTTTTCTGCATCCTCTCCAGCATCTGTTGTTTTTTGGGTTATTGATGATGGCCATTGTGATTAGAGCTAGGTGGTATCTCACTGTGGCTTTAATCAGCATTTCTTTGATGCACACTTCCAGACTTCAGGCTCTACTATAAACCTTCAATAATCAAAACAGCTTGGTATCGGTACAAGAACAGGCATATAGACCAATGGAACAAGATAGAGATTCTGGAAGCAAAACCCCAATTTCTCAACTAACTCATCTTCAACAAATTCTCCACCAAAAACCACTGGGGAGAGGAGCATCTATTGAGTAATTGGTGCTGGGAAAACTGAATAACCACATGCAGAAGATTGAAACAGGACTTCTACCTGTCACCATACACAAACATCAGCTCTAAACGTATCAAAGACCTAAATATAAAACCTCAAACTATAAGAATCCTAGAAGAAAATGTAGGAAACACCCTTATGGAAATTGGAGTAGGCAACCAATTCCTGATCAACTCTCCAAAAGTGAATGCCATAAAAGGTAAGATAGGTAAGTGGGACCTCATCAAACTGAAAAGCTTCTGCAAAGCAAAAGAAATCATCAAGAGATCAGGGAGATACCCCACAGAAATTGCCAAATGGAAATCTGACTAAGGCCTAACATCCAGGAACTCAAACATGCAAAAGGAAAAAAAAAAAATAAACAACTCTATTTAAAAGTGGGCAAAAGATATGAATAGACAATTCTCAGAAGAAGACTTTTGAGCAGCCAACAGTTACATAGAAAATATGCTCAGCCTCACTGATCATCAAAACATAATGTTTTTAAGAGTTACCCATGTTGTAATGTGTACATTACTTCATTTTCTATTGATAATAAAATAATATTTAATAATATTCTATTATATGGATATGCCATATTTTATTTATTCATCAGGTGATGGTGATTTGGATTATCTCAACCTTTTGACTATTATGAGTAATACTGCTGTAAATATTTGTATACAAGTGTTTGGGTGGAGATGTTTTCATTTCTCTTGGTTATTTACCTAGAAGTGAAATTTTTAGGTCATGTGATAACTCTATTTTAACCTTTTGAGGATCTTCCAGTGTTATTCTAAGTGGTTGTACATTTGATACTCCCACATCATTGTGTGAAGGTTTTAATTTTTTCACATCCTCACCAATACTTGTTATTTTTAATTTTTTGATTATAGTCAAACTAGTGGAGATATATATATATACATCCCAGGCTGGAGTGCAGTGGCAGGCATCAACCTGCTGGTCTCTGGCGGTCCTTCCACCTCAGCCTTCCAAGTAGCTGGAACTACAGGTGTGTGCTACCATCCCCAGCTAATTTTTTGATTTATTGTAGAGAAAAGGTCTCACCATGTTGCCCAGGCTGGTCTCAAGTCTTGGGGTACAGGCAATCCTCTCGCCTTGTCCTCCCAAAGTGCTGGGGTTACAGACTTGAGTCATTGCTTAGTAGGTATCTTATTGTGATTTGTATTTATACTTCCCTCATTGCTAATGATCTTTTATAGCTTTCATGTTTATATTGGTCATTTGTATATCTTTGGAAAAAATGTCTGTTCAGATTCCTTGCCTGTTTTTAATTATTTGTCTTCTTATTATTGAGTTGTAATAGTTTTCTATATATTTTAGAAAAAACTTATAACATATATGATTTGCAAATATTTCTACCAATTCTGTGGGTTGTCTTTTTATTTTTATAGTGCTTTTTTTTACAATTCCACTTATTGTAACATCAAGAATAACAAAATATTTAGAAACAAATTTGACAAAATAAGTAAAAATCTTGCACTCTGAAAACCATGAAGTAGTGTTGAAAAATTAAAGGAAATCTAAATAAATGAAAAATTGTCACACACAGATTGAACTTCTTTGTACTGTTAAGTTGGCAATACTTACTAAATTGATTTACAAACTCAACACAATCCCTATCAGAATCCCGGTTGATTTTTTGGTAAAAACTGACAACGAATTCTAAATTCTTGTAGAATTTCAAAGGACACAGAACAGTCACACAGTCTGAAAATAACAAAGTTGGAGTACTTGTACTTATAGATTATAATTTCAAAACTGACTATGATGAAACAGTAATCAAGAAAGTATTGTGCTAGTGTGAGGATACACATATAGATCAGTGAAATATAATCTAGAGTTCAAAATAAACCCATGTGTTTGTAGTAAACTGAATTATTGACAAGAGTGCCAAGACTATTTAATGGGGTAAATAATAGACATTTCAAATGGTGCTATGATAGTCACATATAAAAAATGGAATTGCAGCTTCACTTTACACTATATAAATAGGGGTAAATCGTCGTTACCTTAGATTTGTTAAAAGAGTCTTAGGTGTGACACTAAAAACAATATAAGCAACCACAACCAAAAATAGATATTTTGATTTCCTTAGAGTCCCAATCTTTAAAAAAAAAATCTGATAAAGTCACTTTCTGGCTTAATATTTTTCATGAGATTCCTATTGCTGTAAGGTTAGAGCTCAGACTCTTAAGCATATCATATCTGCTTTTTCCTTTTAAAATACCACCTAAAACCACTTATATACCTGATCCTGACTTGACCCAACATCTGTTAAAAAAAACCCAAAAACTAAAGAATTCAATGTATTTTAGTGTAAAATTATATCTATCTCTAGTTATATTTTTGTTTACACATTAATATCGATTTAGCTACTTGTGTATGAGTAGTTGTATGGACATATTTTCAACTGTTATTTACTATATAACTTTAGAGTTTATTTTTTATAAGCTTTATAAGTTTATAATAATAAACTTATAATTATAAACTTTATTATTATTTATATAATAATAAACTTTTAATAAACTTTGTAAGTTTATTTTTTATAAACTTACATCAAATCACAAAAAATCATATGGTTGCCAAAATATGAAAATAAATGTAATAAGACCTATATAATCATTTTCATTTCTCACAGGCTTACCTTATGCTGCCTGCTGCATTTATCAAACATTAGTCTTATAGACTAGATTCTTTTGAAAGTTGTGTTTTAAACTCTACATTCTACTTTTTAAAAGTTCCGGACTCACGAAACATTTCTTATTTGCCCCAGGGAGCTCAAACACAGAGAGAAGTTGTGAGCATACCTGGGATTACAGTGAAGCAAGCACTCTGCCAATCCACACCCCTTTAAATTAACACCTACTTGACGAAAACAATAACAGCATACAAGTGAGGCAAGGAGAAGACGATTATCTGTGATTTGACAGTAGTTTAGCCATTATGCACTTATAAAATGCTTGACTATTTTCTCTCTTCATATTCTTTAAAGATTACTATGTGCCCAGCATCGTGATTATTACTGTGTATACAAAACCGTACACATTCTCTTCTCTCCTAGGGCTTAGGGTCCAGTGAAGGGAGAGAAAAACAAGAAGATAAGTAATGATAATAGAATTTGGTAAGTATTGTAGTAAAGAAGGAAGAAGATACTTTGGGAACATGTAGGGGAAACATCGATTTAGATTATGAAGGGAAAGTGGAAATATGTGCTAATCTAAGGTAACATGAACATTGGTTAAAAGTTAATAACTAAAGAAGAAGGAAGTTTGGTGTTGGGAGTACTGTAAGAAACCACTTGGATCTTCCTTTTGGGACTTATTCCCCCAGCAGTTAGAGCACTGAATGCCTTCAGCTGTAGGATGATTGAATGCCTTCAGCTGTCAGAGCTCTCTGAACATTTCTTTTGGCAATTTGCACTTGCCTAAGGTCATGCTCTATTCCTGGGACAACCTGGTGTCACTGACTGGGCTCTACAGGAACATAAATGTTTAGTCAACTCCCCACAACAGGTGACAATTCTGAAGAGCTTTCCTAGTTTCAGAGTTTGCTATGAGTTTGAGGTTTTGGTTGAGATGGCACCACAACCCAAAATTTTATCTGCGCAGTTCTCTTCCCTTCCCTTCTCTTTCCATCTTTCCTTCCATTTCTCTTGATGCCAAGAAAACTCCCAAGAAATTATCTGCACTCTAATCTATCTCAAACATCTGCTTTTTGAAAAATCCAAACTTTATCAGTTGGTACCAGGAGTGGTGTAAGAACATAGATGCTAAGATGAGATGCAGGAGTTGGATCACATATCAATTATCAATGACAACACTATCATGGATGGTAGCTAGAATATGAACAAACTCTGGCACAAAATAGGTTTGTAATAGTTAAATTTTTTATCAGTAGTGAATTGGGAAGGGTATACCAGTTTTTTAAATTACTAACTATTGCATAACAAACCACCCAAAGTTCTATGTCTTCAGTCAGGGTTTTGTGGGTTGCTTGGGCTTTGCTGGAAAGCTATAATTTAGGAGTTCCCATGCCGTTGCTCTCTGGTATTGACTGCAGCTGAAAATGTCTGAAAGCTCCATTGACTAGATGTTTAAGATGGCTCACTCACTTGGCTAGCAGTTGATACTGTCTGTTGACTGGGAACTAAACTGGAGCTGTGAAGTGGTCTCTGTGGATACGTGATTGCTGCTTGTGGTTGGGTTTCTTATGACATGGAATCTGGAATCAGAGAAAATGGTCTAAGAGGAAGTGTTCTGAGAGACCCAGACTGAAGGTAATGTCTTATAGGCCAGACTCGGTGGCTCGGGCTGTAATCCCAGCACTTTGGGAGGCCAAGATGAGTGGATTACCTGAGCCTGTGGGTTTGAGACTAGTCTGGGCAACTTGGTAAGACCTTGTCTCTACAATAAACAAAAAATTAGCCAGGTGTGGTAGCACACGCCTGTAGTTCCGGCTACTTGGAAGGCTGAGGTGGAAGGACCGCCAGAGCCCAGCAGGTCAACACTGGGGTGACCGTGAGTGTGCCACTGCACTCCAGCCTGGGCAATGGAGTGAGACCCCAACTCAAAAAAAAAAAAAAAAAAAGATTATAGCCTAACATCTGAAGGCATGTGGCATCACTCTCATCTTATTATATTGGTCAAAAGCAAGTCATTGGGTCACCACACATTTCAGGGGAAAGGACTACACAAAGATGTGAATACTGGAATATGTTATGCTGGGGATGTCTTTGATATTTAGTTACCACACCAGGGGCAATCTATTAAGTATTTGAGAAATCTGTGGTGGGAGGGAGGTGGGTTAGTGATAATTATAAGAACAGTGAAATTGGGTGCCTGTTGCTAAGCAGGATTGATGTTTTGGAAAAAGCTATAAAAAACAGGGAGTGTTTAATCAGCAATTAAACACTGAGTATAAAAGCCAGAAGGCCTGCTTAACAGCATGTAGAGAGACTCTCATTTCAGTCAGAGGAAAAGGAAATTATATGTTATTTTCTCCTAAGGACATAACAATACAAATATAAAAGGATGCAGGGGTAGTGAGGCCCCTCAAATTCGTATTTGTTTTCTCTGAAAGATAATGGTGGACTACTATAAACTCAGTACTAACCAAATAGAATATCTTTAATAGAGCAGATTGACATGGTATATGACCATTGAACTAAATAATGCTTCTTCTTTTTTAAAAATCTTACCTAGAAAAAGATCAGAAGCAGGCAACCCCCTCAGGTCCCCTCCTGCTGTGGGAACTTTTCTGCCCTTTCAATAAATTCTACTTTCTAAAAGAAAAGAACATACTTTTATGGTCCTGCTACAGGACAATATTAACTTTCCCACCTACTGTCATTATATAGTCAGTCAGAAGTGATCAGGACTGTCCTGGCATCTCTGAAAACATGATACTGGTGCTTACATTGATGGCATCGTGCTAATTGAGCCAGATAGTAAAGAAGCAGCCTGTATGTTGTAACCATTGTTAAAACACATATGCTTTAGAAGGCAGGAAATTAATTCTATAAAGCTTAAGCAGCCCACTACATTGGTAAAATATTTAGGGGTCCATTAGTCTGAGTCATTGTATGACATCCTCTTCAGAGTAAAAGACAAATAATTGCATCCCACATTTCTTTCCATGAGAAAGGAAGCACAATGCCCATTGAGCTTTTCGTGTTCTGAAGGTGGAATATTCAATGCCTGGATTTACTTCTACCTACTGTATATTAAATGACATAAAAAGCTTTGGGATTTGAGTAGGGACAAGAGCAGAAAAGAGTTAGAAAGCATATCCATCTTGCAGTTCAAGATGCCTTGCTATTTGGGTCATATAATCAAGAAAATGTAACATTGGTGATATTTGTGGAAAAAAGATGCCATGTGGCATTAAGGAGAACCCAAACAGGAGAAACACTATGCACACTCTTTGGATTTTGGTGCAAGACTTTGCCATTGTCAGTGAAGAATCATATAGCATCTGAAAAATAGTTCCTACATTCATACTGGACTCTGATAAAGATGAAAGATCTAGCAATGGTTATCAATTGACCATGAGGCCATAACTGCCCATCATTTATTAGGTTTTATTGTATTCATCAAGTCAGAAGACCTAGCAAGCTCAGCAACAATCCAGAGTAAGACGGAAGTGGCACATTCAATATTGGGCATGAACAGGACTGGAGAGCACAAATAAGTTATACAAGTTGTTGACTCAGACCCACATATTCCCCACCTCTCTTGCACCCATGCCTCTCCCTTAGATTCCTTTTTTGTGTGATTCCATAGTGAGTCACCTGTAACTAGCTGACTAAAAAAGAAAAGAGCCACATTTGGTTCATGAATGAGTTGGCTTGGTATGTAGGTAAGCCAAAATATGACAGTACAAAACATCCCCAATCAGGGTGGCTTTGAAAGCTGGCAAATTGGAGAAACCAGTGAAATGGGCAAAGCTTAAGGCAGAGTAGAAAGAGAAGTGGCCCATTGTTAGAATATATTCAAACTCATGGACATTGGCAAATGACTTGGATTATTGATCTAAAAGGAAACAAACAAACAAACAAAAATGGAGAAGATGGAAGACAAAAAAATCTGGAGTGGAGGTTTGTTGATGGAATTACAGAAACAAGCACAAAGTATGAAGATATTTGAATCACATTTTAATGGCTACTGGAAGGCATCCACCACAGACATACTAAACAACTGAGATTGTAATGCAGCTTAACCAGTTGGCATCAGATGACCAGTCAACTATCCCAGTGCTGGCAATGTTGGCACAAAGAACATGTGAATTTAGTAGCCATGGCAATAGAGGTGAAGACTAAACATGGGGTCAATAGCAAAAGCTCTTCTTACCAGTGCTGATCAAGCTATTGTCTATTTCAGATATCTAATTTGATAGCAACTGAGATCAATGATGATGGTACCATCCATTGAGGAGATGAATCAGCACTCTAAAACTATATGAAATTGTTTGAGTTGTGTGTGCTGTCACCTCAGCAAAGAACTCAACCTAAAAAATCGATGAACTGGATTCAACTAAATATTGTTCTGGATATAAACAGTGTAATCCTCAGGCTTGTCAATAGCCAGAGCGACATGTCAGTATTGTCAATAGCTAGAGCAACATGTAGAAGGCTGGTAATTTGAGAGTAAATATATTTTATCCACAATCATTATTTTTTTTTTTTTTTTTTGCTTGTTGGTCAATGCAAGTTCAAAAAAAAAAGTTCAAGCCTAAAATCCATAATATAGTAAATGTATTTACTTTGGGAGCCCTTTGAGTACTGCTAGTTTATTCATTTATAAAGTAATTAATGTTAACCTTTGAGAAGAGTAAGAGGAAACATTATATTAGGCAAATTATAACCAAATTTGCTTACCTCAAACTGGATTCAAATCCATGGGCAATGAAAAAAAGAAGTGAAACATATCCACAAATAAATTTGGAACCGAGTGTTGATTTGGAAGGAACATATGTTCTGTTATTATTTGAGCTAATTTGTTGCTTAATTTATTAGGATTTTTATTCAATTACATTGTACACCTTTACTAAATCTGTAGTTAAAATATCTGTCAGAGAAATGTTCTTCTAGAAATATCAAAGCTTTCAGCTGTGGCACAGTATTAAGCACAGATTAATGTCTATTATATTCTTAAACTTTATTTACTTTTGAAAATCATATCTGTTTTTCAACTCTATATTATGTATTGAGTTTAATTCATTAAATTATCTTTCTCAAATAATACATTCATAGCTTTTTTCCCTTCTTTGTCATGGTGTGATACAGTTGAAAAACACATGCTAAAAACTTGCTATTGACATAAAGTACATGTTTAACATAAAAGGTGTAAGAATCAAATGTCTGTGATATCAAAGATAGAACTAAAAAATTGGACCTAGATATACATATGTCATATAGATACTGCAATATCAGTGACTAGTTTGCAAATATCCCGCCTCCCAGCTATAACTCAAGAAACTAAATATTCATTGAAATAGACAGTATTCTGTATTTCTTTAGTGCTTTGGGGGTCTCAAATACTGTATAAACTTTGTACAATGAGTTAGAAGTTTCAGCATATTTCTTTGAAGTTTTAGACTTTATTAAGAGCAAAACTAATGTAGTAAAATTTCAGTTATCCAGAATGCTTAGAGTTTGAATTGTTCAATATGGCTGTTTTCTAAAAGTGTTCTTCTTTTAGGCAATAAACACTTTAATTTCAATAGTGTTGGTTGAAATTTTTTCTGTAATGAAATGTGTACTTCCCAGGGTTTTCAACAATTAGGGTTCATTTGTGCAAATGTAATGCAAGAACATAGGTAAAATACACAAATAGTATCTCAAAGCTGAAAATAAAAATCAGTAGTGCTGGGCTTGGTGACTCACGCCTATAATCCCAATACTTTGAGAGGCGGAAGCAAGAGGATTACCTGAGCCCAGGTTCAAGACAAGCCTGGACAACTTGGCAAGACCTTGACTCTATAATAAACAAAAAATTAGCCAGGCTTGGTGGCACAGGGCTATATTTCCAGCTACTTAGAAGGCTAAGGCAGAAGGATCGCCTGAGCCCAGCAGGTCAGGGCTGTGGTTGCTGTGATCTTACCTCTGCACTCTAGCCTGGGCGACAAAGTGAGACTCCAACTAAAAAAATAAAAAATAATAAATAAGCAGATTCCTCCATTCATCTGAAACCTCATTTCTTCCTTCCCACATGCAGTGACCTACAAACATTTAGGCTATTTCTTCTGGTATTTATCTCCATCTAATAAATAGTATGACAAAAGCGTTTTCTTAAGAATCAAGTTTATACTATATATTGACTTATTACTGTGCAGAATATAATTTATCTCACTGTTAATATCATCCATATATACTCCCCAGTTCCCAATCTTCTTAATATAGTCATCTGATAATTTGATAAATCAATATTTATTTTAAAAATATTATTATAATTGCATACATATTCACAACAGAGACATAAGCATGTGCCAGAATTACATTTCCTTTCTTGAGCAAATGTTTTTCCTTTAGTCACCATCATTGCTTTATTTAGTGTTCTAGCAATGCAGTCCTAAGTTTTCAAAAATTCTCAAAATGACCAATATATTATCTTCTGTTTAATTTTTATTTTATACCAATCTTATTGAGGTATAATTGAAATACAACAAACTATACTCATATAATTTGATACATTTTGATATATGTATACACCTACAAAATGATCACTGCAATAAAGACAAATGAATATCATCCTGCTCCTTTGTAAATCTTTCCTCACACATTTCCTCAT
This sequence comes from Carlito syrichta, assembly GCF_000164805.1. Lineage (NCBI taxonomy): Eukaryota > Metazoa > Chordata > Mammalia > Primates > Tarsiidae > Carlito > Carlito syrichta. The sequence continues at coordinate 344,135 of NW_006999112.1, read as the reverse complement.
CTCTATGCCCCTTTCAAGGCAATAACTGATTCACTTTCTGTCACTATAAATTAGTTTGCCTTTTCAAAAATTTTATGTAAGTGGAACGATATAGTATGTCAACTTGTGTGGCTTATTTTATTCAGGACAATTATTTTGATACTTATGTATGTTGTAACATGTATCAATTATTAATTTCTTTAATTGCAGAATAGAAGTCATCAAAATGAACATATGTAGGTTATTCATTTTCCTATTGATGGGCACTGGATTGTTTCCAATTTTTGGCTATAAAAAATAAGAGTTTATGAGCATTTATATACAAATATTTGCTTGGATATACACTTTCATTTCTCTGAGACCAATACCTAGAAGTGGAATGATTAGATCCTACAGAAGGTGTATAATTAATTTTTAAAGAATTTGCCAAACTATTTTCCCAAGTGGTTGTACGATTTTACATTACCTCTAGCAGTTTTTGAAAGTTCTAGTTCTACAGAGTCTCACTAAAAATTTCAGAGGTATGGTCACTCTTTTAAATTTTATCTTCTCTGGTATGTGCAGTGGTATCTCATTGTGGTTTTAATTTGAATTTTTTTAATAGCTAATGATATTCAGCATTTTTTATGTGCTTATTTGGCATCTATATGCTTTTGCTGGTAAAATGTTCATTCAAACATTTTACCCATTTTACCCATTTTTATTCAGTTATGTTTTCTTCTTAAGTTATATGCTTGTTCATATATTTTGAATGCATGCCCTATATCAGATATATGATTTGCAAATTCTTTCTCTCAATCTGTGGCTTACCTTTTTATTATTTTTATAATGTGTTTAGGCATTTTTTATATGTATCATGCTTTTGTTATTATATCTGAGAAATCCTTGCCTACCCCAAGGGGATGCAAAGATTTTCTTCTATTTTTTCTAGAGGTTTTATATTTTAAATTTACATTTATTTTTAGTTTCTCACTCATTTTTGAGTTTATGGTATGAGATGAATTAAAGTTCACTTTTGATTATGAATACTGAAACTTTCTAGCACTAGTCATTGAAAAGACCATCCCTTCTCTACTGAGTGGCCTTTATAAAATATCTATTGTCCAAATATATGTGGGTTTATTTCTTGACCCCATGCCATTCCATTGATCTACAGACGATTCCAAAAATATGTATACACATTTTAAGAAAGGAAAAAAATGTATTAAAATTATAATAATATATACTGATAACAAAAGATGAAGGCAAGTCACATTTGACTTTTTCAATTACAAGAGGTGCTCAAAGTGGTTGGCCTCAGTGTCCACACACTTCTGATTATGGCAAACTACTGCAGGACTTGTTGCTGTGCAAGTCTTCTCAGATCTTCCCTTGTGCACATCACACACAGTACCGTGTATCTCAAACTTATCATGATTGAGTACAATTGTTAGGGTGTGTTGGAAGTTCTGTTGCATATTCATGCCTCCATTGTCCTTGCACTTCCACAATGTTCTTGAATTTCAAATACCACTTCAAAATGGTCTCGTGCTCCTCAAACAACAACCGTGCTTCTGCCATTTTCTTTGACGTGCCGGCCACATTGTGATACTAGCACTCATTTGATTAACACCATCTTTCGAGCGAATATCATACTACACATTGCTAGGGTAATTCAATTCAACTTGAAAAAGTAATACATAGATAACATCTCTTAAAACGTGTATATGTGTTTTTGGCACCCCCAGTGTTTGTCTTTCTTTATAACAAAAGAACATTTTGAGAATCATTTCTTTAGAAGTCTTGAAATTAGCCCTTCAATAATTTTTTTTCAAAGTTGTTTTGGCAATTCTAGGCTCTTTATCCTTTCATATAAATCTTATAATCACATTTGCAACTTATATCAAAAAACCCTGCTGGGACTTTGACTGAGATTGTCTTGAATTTGTAGATCAATTTAGAAAGAATTGATAGCCTAAATATATTAAAACTTCTAACATATGAACATGGGTATAGATCTTCACTTATTTAGTGCTTCGTTTATTTCCCTAAGCAATGCTTTGCAGTTTTCAGTGTACATATATACACAGTTTTATGTATTTATCCCAAAGTATTTCAAAATGCTTGATGCTATTAAAATAGCACTTTACAATATATCTTTAAATAGTTGCTTGTTTGTAGTTTATAGGCATACGATTATGTTTTATATATTTATCTTGTATCTTCAATCTTGCTAAATTTATATATTAGTTTCAAGAGCTAATTACAAAGGCAATTCAGTGGAAAAAAGTAATCTTTTCAACAAATGGTGGTAGAACATCTGAATATCCATATTTAAAAGTAAACTTCAATACATATCTCATATAGTTTCTGCATAGACCATTTGTATTTGTCTATATTTTCTACAGACAATCATGTGATCTGTGAATAAAGACAGCTTTACTACTTTCTGTTCAAATAAGATGCCTTGTTACTCATTTTATTTCTTAGGAAGAAGAGTTAATATATAGCTATATATGCATATACATATATATATTTTAAAATGTGTGGCATTGGCAAAGGAATAGACACATAAATCAATGAAACAGAATAAAGAACATAATATTAGATGCCTACAAATATTAGATGTATACAAATATGTTCAAAAAAGTTTGACAAAATGCAAAAGCAATTCAATAGAAAAAAAGATATTCTTTTCAACAAATAGTGCTAGAGCAATTGGTTATCCAAAGGAAAACATAAGAACATTGATCTAAGCCTCATACCTTATATGAAAAGTAACTCACATTGCATGGCAGGTTTAAATTTAAAATGTAAAAGTATAAAACTTTTGCAAAAGCATGGGAGAATATTGGGAATCTTGGACCAGGCAAATAATTCTTAGACTTGACAGTAAAAGCACCATGAAGAAATGCAGAATTACAAAACTGGACTTCATCAAAATTAAGAACTTTTCCTCTCTGAAAGAACCCGTTAAGAAGAATAATTGGATATTAGAAAATAAAAACAAGCCGGGTTCGGTGGCTCAACCTGTAATCCCGCGCCTTTGGGAGGCTGAGGTGAGTGGATTGCCTGAGCCCGCGGGTTCGAGACCCGCCTGGGCAGCGAGACCTCATCTCTACAATAAATCAAAAAATCATCCGGGCGTGATAGCGCATGTCTGTAATTCCGGCTACTCGGAAGGCTGAGGTGGAAGGATCGCCGGAGCCCAGCAGGTCGAGACTGCGGGGGCCACTGCACTCCAGTCTGGGCGATGGAGTGAGACTCCAACTCAAACAAACAAAAAGAAAACAAAATAATAGCAATGGTCATGAAAATCTATAGATTATTTTTGAAATAGATGTACGTATACGGGTGTGTGTGTTCATGCATGCATTCACACACATGCTTGGGTGTGCCTAGAGTCATTATTGTTTAAAGATCAGTCAGATCAATTTTAAGATCTATTGGAAAAAGCTTTGGGACAAAGATGAGGTCCTAAATGTTACAAAGAAGCATAATAATTTTTTTCCCTCTAAATTGAAGAGTGACCTGAATGACTAGATACAAATTTCTGTAGAAGGAGACGTGAGATGTTTGAGTATTATTTGAGGGCAACAAATACATGGTTTTTGAGAAATGGTGCTTTTGCATGCACTTCATGGTGAGAGGCACATTCTTTGATTCATTGCTACGGGCATACTAACAGTAGAAGCAGGGGATGATTAAGGGCTCTAGGCAAAGGAGAATGAAAACTTAACAACCATCAAGAAAGTTACATGATATGTTAGATATATGATATACCTAACAAGAAGAGAGAAGGAATTTTTGATTCCCAGTGCATTTATTGATCACATTCCCAGATTTTTGTCTTCGGTCTAAGTTCCCAATCTTCTTTTATGAAAATCTAAGAGGAGGGACATATCATTCCCTTGTCTTAGAGGTATTGCATTGCACATTACTTAGAAATTCACTCCATTGCAAGATGCAGACCTGAAGAAACTCTAACACATGAGGTAATTTATTTCACATTGCAAGAAGTTTGGGAGAACAACCCAGGGGGAATGGCTGCTCAAAAAATTTACAGGAACCCCAACTTTTAATTCTGCTCTTCCATTTTTCTTTGTTATTACACTTCCAAACTCATGCGTGTCTTTTAGGTAAGAAGAAAGAAGTATGGCAAAGAGTTCACATGGGAGTGACACCAGTCTTGAAATATTTTCACTCTATGTGTTTATTTATTGATAATATCAGCTAAACTTGGCCTACAACAGAGAAACATTCTTTACTATGAGAAACTTGTCTTTTGCAAATGCGTATCGATGTAAAGGAAACAGAAAATGATAGGAGAAAAATGTATTTAAAGTAAAGCCAAACCATTTTTAGTCCTAGTACAAGTGTGCTAAGCTTAGGTGACAGAGAAATTTTATACTATTAAATAATTGCAGGAGAATTATTAATATGGTGTCTGAATGTCCATTTGTTTACCTTTTATTAATGTAAAACAGTAAAATTCCCATGTGACAAGGATAATTTTACAGAAGTACATTTTCCTTGGATGAAAATGCTTATTATTTCTTCTGAATGAGATCAACACATTTCCTCCTAGCTAGTATTTAGGATCCTCTACATTATAATCCCAATTTACTTTTACGGCTTTCTCTCATATTGTCCTATATGCACTCGTGATAATGCCTACTGTTTCTTGAGATATTACGTACTTTCTCACAGTATTTCCTCTAATCTGCTTGTCTGTTAAAGTTGTGTTCATAGAAGTAAAACAGTGATTGTTTGGGACAAAAATATGTGTGGTGAGAATTGACTGGGAAGAGGTCTTACAGAGAATTATCTGTGTGACAGAAACGTTCTGTATCTTGAAATGAATGTAAATTACCCGAGCGTATGAATTGTATCCAATCCAATGACACATATAAGATCTGTGCAAATGTGTATTTCACATCTCACATGCAAATTATACCTCAACTTTGAAAAACATACCAGCATTTAAAGCTCCTTTGCAAAGCCATTAGGCAATCAAAACAGCCCTGATTACTCACCCCTCTCCCCTAAGGATGAGGACTGACTTGACATCTTTTGAACTTTCAAGTTCTTTCTTAAAAAACATCAATGAACACACACATGCACACATACAATGATATCATGTTCTGCATGTTTTGTGGTTATGCTGGTTCTTGTCTTGTACGACTAGTAAAATACTACTACTATTCTTTTAGTCTTTTTAGCGCAGTTTTTTAGTCTTGAACACAGTATCTTGTTCACTGTAAGTCTTCAGTAACATTTATCAAATTGTGAATGGTCATCCTGGTGGCAGAACCTCTTCTAGTGACTCTAGGTATGTCCTGTGCATTCCTTCATATCCTGGGATAGGCTTTTAACTTAGGATTGTTAACTTAGAAGTCATCAACACAATGTTGGCTTGAGATATTAAGCCATAGGTGAACTTGATAGAGTATTACATTATTTATATTTCTATTATTTCTAGTCTACATCCATTATTTTTATTCAACACCTCCTCTATCACATAGGATTTCTACAAGATCTCTAAGGTTAGCAAGTTTGGATCAATGGTAAGATGTTAATTCTTCATGTTTATAATAAAACTGACCAGTTACCTGCATTGGCTGAATTCTTTTGTCTTATGATTGTTGTTTTAAATCTCCAACTGGAATTGAACCAAATGTGGATATTGATGTCTTTTAAAAACTTCTAATTCCTCTATCTTAAAAGAAAAGAAAGGCACTCTTACATGTACCTCTGTCTGTGTGATGAGATTGATGTAATGCCTGTGGGTGATGGGAAGGGTTTTACTTTCCATTCAAAAACACAATCAAGTTGAAATTCAACATTATTTTTTGATAGTAAACACTTTCCTGTCTGCAAACCCTTGTTTCCTTAACATCTTTTCCCATTCTCTAACTAAGAAACCTTTTTTTTTTCGGTTTTCTTATGAGGAACAACTCAATTTGTTGTAGTGCTCATTCTCAAACCTAGCTGAAATCTTTCTAGCTCATAGACTAGATTAAAATTAAAATTTTTACTTTGTAAAAGCTTGAATTGAACACATTGGAAAAGTCTTCATCTTTTTCTGTAGGGTCGTCTGGAGAGCATAGATTTCTTCTCTATTATACATTGATGTTTTCTTCGGATTCTTAAATTAGTAAAGACAAAATATTGAGATATGTGGATCATTTGATCTATTACCCAGCCTCAAGAATAAGGACCCCTCTCATTCAGAATTTAAGTTTCCACATCATTTCCAAAGGCAAAATTACCCAGCCTTTCGGAGTTTGTGCACAATTCCTTTCCTTGAGTCTCTACAATAACTGGGTTCTGATACTAAAACAAGCAAACTCTTCTTTTCCCACCCAGTCATCTTCCAACAAACAACATCCAGAAGCTAAAGGTTTTTCACATCTCTAAAGCCATCTTGAGAGCTATGCATACTCAATGATATTATAATCTTTTATTTTGCTCACTCCAGTTGCCTTCGTTGGAGTCTATATTTGTAGTGAGTTTGCCAGATTTGGTAGAAATGGCAGGTAAGAGAGGTAAAGAGAGTTGAATGGGCCTAAAACGATTTTAATTTCAAAGCTCAGCACTAGTTCTGTCTACAATAGTAATGATCTGTTAGTCTCAGTATATAGTCAAAAATATCTCATTTATCTGGTTTAGGAAACTCTGCAGAATATAAAACAAAGCATCTATACTTTTAAACTAAATCTGTTGTGGTACTTTATTAACCTGCTAAAAAGCCAACAATGTAAGTTCATAGTCTAAACATAATTTCACATTGAAAATATGGGCATTTTCTGATTAAGAGAACAAGATAATATTTTGTTAAGTGTAGTATAAAGTGACATCTAACAATACAAACCTAAATATCTTTTGAGCATGTATATGTGTGGCTGTTACTGACTGAGCATTGATTAATGTTTTGTCACACATTTATTGTACTCTTAGAGTAATATCTCTGAAGATTGACCATTTTTTAATAACATATGCTGAACTCAAGACTACCCAATCTCAAAGCTTGCTTTAAAACTACAATAATCAAGGTAGTGTGGTATTGGCAAATTAATAAATAAACTGATTGATAGAAAAGAATACAGAGTTCAGAAGTCAACAAATATAAATATAAACTGATCTTTGACAAATGAGAGCAAAGGCAATATACAATGGAGCAAAGATATTGTTTTCAACAAATGATGCTGAAACAACTAAACATACATGTTAAAAACTGAATCTAGATACAGATCTTGTATTCCTCACAAAAATTACATCAAAATGGGTCATAGAACTATATATATAATGTAAAACTATTAGACTCCTAGATGATAACATAGGAAAAAAATCTAGATGACAATTACTTTTTAGGTACAAAACAAAAGGGACAATCTATGAAATAAAAGATAAACTAGCCTTCTTTAAAATTAAAGACTTCTCTGCAAAAGACACTGTCAAGAGACTAAGACAAGATAAAGCCTGAAATAAAATATCTTCAAAAGAAATATCTGATGAATAAAGAACAATTAGCCAAAATATGCAAGAAATTCTTAAAACTCAACAGCAAGCACACAGACAACCTATTTAAAAAGTAGGCAGAAAATCTAAACAGATACTTCACTTAATTAGATTCACAAGCCGGGCTCAATGGCTCAGCCAGTAATCCCGCGCCTTTGGGAGGCTGAGGTGAGTGGATCGCCTGGGCCTGCGGGTTTGAGACCCACCTAGGCAGTGAGACCTCATCTCTACAATAAATAAAAAAAAATCAGCCGGGCCTGGTAGCGCATGCCTGTAATTCCGGCTACTCTGAAGGTTGAGGTGAAAGGATCGCCGGAGCCCAGCTGGTCGAGGCTGCGGTGGCCGGGAGCGGCCACTGCACTCCAGTCTGGGCGATGGAGTGAGACTCCAACTCAAAAAAAAAAAAAAAAAGAAGAAGATACACAGATGGAAATAAGTGTATGAAAAAATACTCCACATAATATATCATTAAGAAAATACAAATAAAGATAACTTTTATTAGAATGGCCAGAATCTAGAACACTGGCAATGTCAAATGCTGGAAAGAACGTGGAGCGACAAGAACTCATTCATTTATTGCTGGTGGGAATGCAGAACGGTACAATCACTTTGGACAGTTGGACAATTTCTTACAAAACTGAACATACTCTTACCATATGATCAATCACTTATACGCTTTATTTATTCAACAGATTAAAAAACTTAAACTCACATAAAAACCTGCATATGAATGTTTATAGCAGCTTCATAATGATCAAAACTTGGAAACAACCACGGTATGAGTGGTACGTCTCTACAATGAAATATTATCCAGTAGTAAAAGGAAATAAACTATCAAACTGTGAAAAGCCATGGGAAAACTTTAAATGCATATTACTAAGTGAAACAAGCTAATCTGAAGAGCCTACATTATGATTTCAACCATATGGCAGTCTGAAAAGGCAAAACTATTGAAATAGTTAAACGATCAGTTGTTGCCAGGAGTAGGGGAGAGGGAAGGATGAATAGGTGAAGCACAGAGAATCTGTAGGGCGGTGACACTATTCTGTATGAAATTATAATGATAAATACATGTCATTACACGTTTGACAAAACCCATGGAATGCACAACATCAGGAATGAACCCTAATGTAAACTATGGACTTTGAGTGATTACGATGTGTGTTCAATGTGTGATAATCAACGTGTGTTGTTTGATTGTAACAAATGGACCACTCTCTGGTGCAGGATGCTGAGAGTGAAGAAACAAGCTGTATGTGGAATTCTGTACCTTTTGCTTCATTTTTCTGTGAACCTAAAACTACTCTTAAAAAGTGAAATCTATTTAGAAGTTGATATTTATTTAGAAGATTTACCTTCACTTTGGCCCAGACCTGAGAGTCCTTAAAGTCTAGGAGGCAAAAGCACAAAATATAAATGCATTGTGCCTTTTTGATTCTTTGACTCATTGGTTGATTCTTTCTTTATTCAACAAATATTTTATTATTGCATATTATGTCTCAGGGCCTATGTTGGTAATTATGAGATCAGTAATTGACAAAGCCCTAGCCTTCTACTTTCATAAGTTTACATTTTAATTTGAGATGCCAATATATGTATTAGAAAAACTCCCCCAACTTACAACACAATTGGTTATTTAATTGTGATTGTAATAAATGTTATAAAGAAGTGTAGAGTGCTACAAGGTATTATAGCAAGGGTTCCTGACCTAGTCTTGGTGACGGCAGCAGTGAGTGTGATGTGTGTGTTAGAGAATGTTTATTAAAGACAATGTGTTTGAGCCACACTGTGATGATAAATTAGATGGAGTGGAGGGGCACTAACAGTGTCAATCTAAATAACAAGAAGAAAAAGCTTAAGAGAAAAAAAAGTGTTTATTTGGAATAGAACATTGCAATGGGAATATATGTGCCATTATAAATATATGAGTATCTAGGGAGGGAAAGAAACACAAAATGATCTTAAAGGAAAAAATGAAGATTTTGCATAATTGTTTTAAAACAATTATCCTTGGCTACAAGGATCGATAACAAGGGTGGCATCAGTTCAAGTTCAGCCATGCAGTTGCTGGCCAGATGTAACTTACAGAAGTACTTTTTTGGGTAAGGTTGTGATGGCCTTTCTGTGAGGCCATGATTTTTATAGACTTCTGTGATAGTTTTTGTTATCAGGAATGAGAATCCTCTCTTCGAGGCCTTTCTGGCTCTATTTGTCAAGGTTTTCTTAGCATTGGGGATTTTATTTTAATTCTGACAATTCACAGCATAGACAATTCCCAGACTGAGGGATAGCCTATGTGCCAGAAAGTTATTTCTTTCTTAAAGAATATCATCTACTTAATAAATTAAGAAGCCAGTTGCGATTTAAATGAAAGTTGGGGGTGATCGTTTAAGTAGGGAAGACTGTATTAAGATCATGCAGAGCTTTTAGGTGACGTTAAAGATGTTCTTTATCCTCAGAGAATAGAAAGGCTCCAAAGGATTTTAACAAGGAAGTGAAATAACTTTTAAAAGATTGCTCTGGATTGACTGAAGACAAGAGTCTATTTAGGAAGGTCATTGGAAAAAATTGATCATAGTCTCAGAAAACCTCCCTGTTTGAACTAGGGTAGTGAAAGTAGAAACCAAGAAATGTAGTTCCTACTTATTTCCACTCATGTGGGAGCTAAAAAAAAAGTTTTTCTTATATAAGTAGAGAGAAGAATAGTGGTTATCAGAGGCTTGGGAGGTAGGAGACAGCAGGATGCAGGAAGAGGTTGGCTGAGAGGTATAAAATTATAGGCAAACAGGAGGAATGAGTTCTATCATTCTGAAGCACAGTAGGATGGTTGTAGTTAACAACAATTTGTTGTAGATTTCAAAATAACTAGAAGAGAGGAATTTGAATGTTCCCAACACAAAGAAATAATACATGTTTGAAGTGATGGCTATCCCAATTATCCTGATTTGATCATACACATTATATACACATATTGAAATATCACAGACACCCCATAAATATGTATAATGATTAGGTATCAATTAAGAATTTAAAAAAGAAAAACGGTTTCATTCAAGAAGTGTTTAGTCTGTAGAGCAGAAAGACACTGTATATGAGGGGTAAGGAGAGGGAGAAGTCTTGGCTGATGCCAGGTATCTTGTTGTTCTAACTATATGTGGTGGTACTCTTCTTTGAGATTCTAAACAATCAGAGGAAGAAAGGCAGGGAGGTGATGCTGTTTATCGTGAGGTGTGGACAGTCACATAATCCAGTCTGAAATTCAAGGGCAAGACAGGGACAAGAAATAAGAAGCTGATAATCAGATAGCATTGTCCAGGGAGCAAATGTAGAGAAGTAAAGCAAGTGTAGTTCCAAACTTTAAGTCTTGTTTAAAGACAATATAGAAAGTATGAGCCAGTAGACACAAAATGAAAGGTGATATTTTTAAGAGGGGGACCTATAGTGTGATGTCATCTAAGGCAAGGGAGAGTATTTTGAGAAGAAGGGCGTGATAAATGCTGTTTCTCAGAATGAAATCTTCTCACTGTAATGGAAGATGGTTTGTTTAGTGTTATACTTGAAATGCTAATGTTGTCTGTCTTTGCTTAAAGCGATACAGGTGATAGGAAATAAAATACTTGGGAACTGGTGACTTCATATTGCTAAGAGTGCATGGGGCCAAATCTATTCTCGAATAACATTTATCTCTTGAATGGTATAATTTAAGATGTCTTCATTTAATTCACTGCTAATGTTGTTTTAGAAGTTAATATGACTTGTCAGTGCATGATTGTACTCACATTGAAAAGAATTCTTTCTGACATTAAGTATGAGCATCTGAAAGTCTGAATGTGTTTGAAATCATGCATAAATACAAGTATTATACCATCACTTACTTATATAGGAACTTCTCATTCACTCTCCCATTCAGTAAACATTTCTTAATTGCTTGATATATGCCAGCGGTTGCTAAATGCTGGGGATGTAAAAATTATCTTGAAACAGTTCTTGTAAACCATCACACTCTTAGGGGAAATATGTGGGAGGAGGTGAGCCTGAGATAAGATAATTCAGGGCTGGATTGTGAAGTGATTTAAGCACAAAGCTTAAAACTACAGTTTAGGGTAATCAAATAATTTATGAGGACATGTTATTTTTTATAGAAAATGTCTAGCTAATGAATCAAGAAGTGATAAAATATAATAATTTTGCTTGTAATTCCCAATGAATTAATACCTCTAGGTAATAAATGCTAATCATAAAAAAAGAAGAAAACAAAAACAAGTTGTTCTTTATACCCCTCTCGATTCAAGTATATAAGATAACCTAGGAAGTTTTTTTAAAATTAAATCTAAAACAAATCACTACTTCAGACAATTTATAGGAAATATATAGAGGACATACAAACGTTAAATTATGCCAAGAGCAGGCAGTCTGTAAAATCTAGAGAGAATAAGCAATTCATTTCCTTCAACAACTACAGCAATGAAAGAAAGGACAAAAAAAAAAAAAAGAGGAGTGGCCATCTATAGAGCAAAAGAGACTTGTGAGACATGGAAAAATTGCAATTTATGATTCCATATTTAGATTCTGATTCAAACTGTAAAACTTGAGGGGATGTGGATACTGTTGGATTTGTTGCTATTAAGAAATCACGGTTAATTTTTAGGTGTGATAATGTTTTGTAATAAGGTTTGAAAAAATATATTCCTATCTTGAACTATTTAGAGTTGGAAGGATGTAATGCCTGGGATTTGCTCCAATATAATCAGGGATGGAACACTGATGAAACTAACTTGGTCAATGTAAGGAAAAACTATCCTCTTTCTTCCTACTCACAAGATATGGCCACCAAAAGTGTGATTTTTCTTCTTTCTCATCAAACCATTCTCCAATTTTCTGTGGACACCTACTAAGTATTCTATAATTCAACCCTGTGCTTACAATATTTATCTGGACATACCATCAGATCTCATAGCTTGAAGGTTCAGTGCCACAAGATTGCCTTCACTTCAGTTGCCCATCTCAAGTCCAGATGTCACTCATGCCTCTGACTAATCAGCTATAACTAGGAAGTTCCCATGACCTGCTTCTCATGGTCAATCATTTGCTAGAACAGCTTACAAAACTCAGGAAAACTGTTTACTTACAAGATAACTGGTTTTTTAAAAAACAAACAAATAACAGTAACAATAACAAAAATACTTAGGAACAGCTAGAGGAAAGTGATGTGTAAGGCAAGATATGACTTCTCTAGTTAGGTGTGTCAGCCTCCTAGACCTCCACGTGTTCCACATCCAAGAAGGTCTCTGAAACCCATTATTTGGGGTTTTTATGGGGGCTTCATTACATAGATATGATTCATTAAATCCTTGGTCATTAATGATCAATTGCTAGTTCTTCTCCCAATCCTAGGTCAAGGAGTGAGGCTGAAAATTCCAACTCTCTAATCACATGATTGATTCCTCTGACAATGAGGCCCCATCCTATGGCTATAATGGAGCTTTCCAAAAGTCTCTTTATTGATATAAACTTGCATATGGTTGAAAAGGGTTTGTTATGAATAACACAAGATTCTCCATTCTGCTTTATCTCTTTTACTGCTTAGGAAAATCTAAGTGCTTTGGGAGCTCTGTCACAGAAATAAACACAAAGACAAAATATGTATTTTTCGTAAATCACAATGTCATCGTCATGAAATATAAGCTGTTGAAACCTATGAATGCATAAGTTTATTTTATTATTTTCATTATATTTTCTATAGATTTGAAAATTTCTATAACAAAAATAAAATAAATTCTTAATCATAGGGAAAGTATTGAAATAAAGGAAGAAGTAATTTCTGATGGCAGGAAACTGAAACCATTCAAGTGGCTATTAGAAAATCTGAATAATAGATATGAGGGTTTAAAGCAAGGCTTTGATGATGGACATGGTGATGAGAAAGAATCTGAAATGTTTTCAATTAGAATCACTTGGAGGTAAGAGGTGAGAGAACTCGGCTGGGCTCCATGGCACAGCCTGTAATCCCAGCACTTTGGGAGACCAAGGAGAGTGGATTGCCTGAGCCTGCGGGTTCGAGACCAGACCGGGCAACTTGGTGAGACCTTGTCTCTACAATAAATCAAAAATTATCTGAGTGTGGTAGCGCATGCCTGTACTTCTGGCTACTTGGAAGACTGAGGCTGAAGGATCACCTGAGCCCAGCAGATCAATGTTGGGGTGGTGGTGAGTGTGTCACTGCCCTCCAGAGTGAGGCAGAGTGAGACTCCAACTTAAAAAAAAAAGAAAAGAAGTGAGAGGACTCTTGTTACCAAACTAAACCTGGGTCCACTTGCCTGGTGCAGTGAAGACAATTGTTCACACCGAGGTTTTCCAGCAAAAGAAAAGAGAATGTTTATTTGCAGTGTCAAGCAAGGAGAATTGAGCTGCTCATACTTAAGACCCAAATTCTCTGATGGCTTATAAGGAAAGGTTTTTAAAGGCAGAGGGTACATTTTAGGAAAGCAGAAGCTACTGGCAAAACTGTGAATTAATACATGGAGGTTATGCATTGGTTTAGCCCTAAAAGACAGGATACCTTAAAGGCTTACGGGTCACAGGTGAATTAAAAGATTCTTTAATTTGCAATTGGTTCAGGAAGAAAGCTCTGTCTAAATCCATTGAGTCAGAAGAAATGAATGTTAAAGTTTGACTTTCTGAGCATGGCTTTCTCCAGGCTCCTCAGGAAGAGATTTAGAACAAAGAACAAAGGTCAATGTTCAGTTCTCAGTTTCCCCTTATCTGAGGTCTATGTTCCAGCAGACAGCATTTTCCATCTGTTGAGGAACCAGGTTTCTGAAATACAACTCAGTGACATGTGTGAAGATGTTTATCTTTAGTTTCTACAAGGAACCAAGAATCTTGTGATTCTAACATCTTTGGCTATTTTTTAAAAGCGATTATTACCTTTTGGCTTATCAGGTTGCTCGATTACTTTTCAAGGCTAGCTAGGTGCCTGGAATTTCCCATGAAGAAACTCAAAATTTTCCTTTATTTCCATGCTTGGAGGTGGGGGCAACAGGCTTCAAACAGGGGTTCTGCTCTGTCTCATTCTAGGGTTTAAATTCTGAGCAATTTGATGATAAGATTAATTAAACTGTTTGAAAAGAAGCAAATGTCCCAGAACACATAAAGAGCTCTTTTTTTATGAATATAATTGGTTCAAGATACAACTTTCCGACAGAAAGGGCCAAAACTGAAGGAAGTCATTGAAGTTAGACAGTATTCAAATTACTCTTTTTTTTTAAGTTCAGCAAGTGGATTTGAAGGAATGAACTTAATTCCACTGAAATCCTTTCTCTCTCTCTCTCTCTCCCTCTCTCTCTCTCACACACACACACACACACACACACACACACACACACAGTGACACATCCACCAACCTCTTCCCTTAGATCAGTTGCCATATGGAACAAAATTCTATCTATGTTGCTCTGTTCCTTTTCTTCCTGGAACTATTAGATTTGTTTGTTTTATTTTGTGAAGTGGTTCTATAAAATGAGATTTGACAGACAGTTTGGGGAAAGATTAGAGCGAGAAAAGATAGGGAAGGGATCCATTTTACTGGAAGTAACTCTGAGTAAAAAGGTTTTTGGGGAAATGGAGGGAAGTTGTGGCAGTTGTTGGAGAAGTGAAAAATTGAAGATAAGCTAGGGATGATTAAAGGGAAGATTTCTATCCTTATAAAATGAAAACCACAATTTCCTTCTCTATGTATTCATCAAAACAACAAGCCAGCAAACAAAAATCTGTTACTCATCACTGTTTTGAGGTTAGATTTGTGTCTAATTTTCTTTTTCTTTTTTTTTTGGATGTAGTCCACATTGTGCAGAGACAGGATTTAGGGATAGAGCATAGTGACATCAGAATTCTCTTTTAAATTGGAGATCCACATTGGGAGTTTTCAGGGGGAATTGATAGAGGGAGTGGAATACGTATTTGTATAAAGAGTGTTCTATGTTGGATTTTAGCCTTCTATTTTGTCCACTATTTTTATTTGCTATGAAGAGAAAGGCAGAGTTTCTGCCAAATTTTATATAAAAATAAAATATACATACATCAAAAAAAGTATATTGAATAATTGTAAGATAATGATAATGAGAGTGGTATGACACCTCCAGCAGGGATAAGGAAGTGCCTTTTGAACTGTCCATGGAGGCCTCACATAGAGTAGCCTAGTATGAATAAACAATTGTGCTTGAGTGACTGAGATCATACAAAAAAGAAAAGTGATATGATATGTAGTCAGTTATATCTGCAACAATTGTGACATATACCTCCTTTATAGGTCAACATACAAATGAGATATTAGTCAAAGTACTTGATAGATTTCATCATCTTCATCACCATCATCACCGTCATTGTCACCTTTGTCAAAAATCGTGAAAACCAAGTTGGGGGAAACAAGTAGACACATGGAAACACCATATGGACAGAAGCAACTTCCGTGGCCAAAGCTTGCTCTGCTACATCAGGTTGTTCCAGCATCCTGGGTAGGATACACTGCTTTTTCAACCATCTTCTCCAGGCTTGGCAACTGTAGCTTCCACCCCCCGGCAACTAGATGCCCTGTTACCTCCAGTGGGCTGAGGGAACAGGAAGACCCATGTCATGTTGACAGATATTCTCTTTAAAAAGAGCAATTTAGCTGGGCTCGGTGGCTTAGCCTGGAATCCCGCCCCTTTGGGAGGCTGAGGTGAGTGGATTGCCTGAGCCCGCGGGTTCGAGACCTGCCTGGGCAGTGAGACCTCATCTCTACAATCAATCAAAAAATCAGCCGGGCGTGGTAGTGCATGCCTGTAGTTCCGGCTGCTCGGAAGGCTGAGGCAGAAGGATCACCGGAGTCCAGCAGGTCGAGGCTGCGGTGGCCGGGAGCGGCCACTGCACTCCAGTCTGGGCGACAGAGTGAGACTCCAACTCAAAAAACAAACAAACAAACAAACAAACAAACAAAGAGCAATTTATGGTGGTAGGACAAATAATCTGGCATGCAAGGAGAAACTAAACATAAGCCTGCAAATATATTAAGTAGAGACAGAAGAAAGCTCAAAGAGTGGGGAGAGTGTACTTGAGCCTGAACTGGGTCTTATTAATTCTGAAGAAACACAGCCTTCTCTCTCATGGGACGTAGTTATTTGAGATAGACTTGGGTGATAGCTAGGAAAGAGTACATTACTAAAATTGACTTCATAATTAAAATATGGAAGATCGGCACATTTCTACGGGGAGAAAGAGGTCGAGGCTTCACACTAGATTGTCATAAAACAGCTAATATTATACAAATGATGTGATGGCTTCCTCTTAAAATAAGATTTTCAGTAAGCATGGATCATATTTTAGCACAGATACCTGTACACAGCAGGCTATGTGGAGGTGGGATCCGTGGGTTTTCTTTTGTATCTTTCCTAATGTTTTCAGTACAGGCGAGAACATCTTGAACAGTCAAAGATTTTTAAATTCATGAAGCAGGATGGTGACCTGAAAGGAAATTAGATTGGAACCTCCTTCTCTGCCACTCACCAGTCCTTTGACATGATAAAAATTCTTTCATTTGTTTTACTTATTTTATTCATTCTAAAAGGAATTAAATTAGAAGTAAATAAGGCCTAATGTACACACATACAATAACAATGACAAAACAAAATAAAATCAAACCTAGAATGCATTTCCCCTATGAAAACGAGCCACTGTAAATAAAATGTTGAGTTTTTACGCTAAGGTAAAAAAAAAAGTCTGTATCATTATGTATTTTCCCCAGTGAATCCTCCATGGCTTCCCAGACACCCTCTTCTGGCTGATGCACCCATCCCCTAAGTGCTTGGAATGTCTATGTATAACAGCACACAGCTGCTTTCTTCACTAGGTATCACCCTTGGCTGTAGGAACTGACTCACCTGAGGTTAGAGTCATTCCTAGGGAGCTTCCCAAGACCCCAAACTGTTGGAGATAAAGTCCTTGCATCAACTGAACACAGCTCTTAGGGGCCATTTCATCCTCAGAGCTCCCTGGGATGGGCGGATGTCTCAGCAGTAGCTATGGCTTCTCCTACTGCCCAATTCTACCACCCTGCCTTCCTTTTAAGTGTAGATCTTAAGAGTTCTCACTGGTTAACCCTCTGTTTGCAATACTCCATTTCAGCATCTGCTTCTAGTAAATACAATCTAAGAATACAATGTAATCAAATGTACCCGTTGATCTACCTAAAAAATGTATGTTTGCAAATGGACCTCATGCTCTTTCTCGGATACTCAAATGTCTCTTTGCATGTGCCATTGCTTGTGCCAGCAGAGATAATAATTTCATTATCAAACTTGAATCATCTCAGGCAAGACAATGATAGCACCTTTTAGACCAATTGTAGAGTCTTGGACCTGAAATACAGCTGAGGTTTGAGAATTTATGATGAGCTGTTTCCCTCTGCAGCTCTATGTTAGGATAATTAAGAGAGGATCCCTGTACATAGGTTCCCCTAATTTCCATATATGATGGAATATTGCAAATAAAACCCCAAAGCTTGGAATCCTTTTTTTATATATAAGAGAAATATATATTTAGTTTTTTTTTTAAACCTCTTAAAGATATATGCCCAAAAGGAAACATTCTCAGAGCTTAAAACAAAATAAAACAATAGATCACAACTTTCTCTCTGGTAAGAGAAGGGATCTCTTTCCCTCATAAATAATCTGGGAACCATAATTGGTTTTACAAATTTATTTGCTGCAATTTAACTTTGACTTCTTTTAGAATGAAAAGTTTTCTTAACCATAAGGTGAGAGAGAAGAGGAAAAAAATAAAAGCAGATTTTGCTGTTAAAAAAGGGAGCATGTACAAAATTTCCAAATATGTTTTGAAATGTGTGTGTTTATTCTTCTTCTTCTTTTTTTTTTTTTTAAGAGAAGAAGTTTGCTCTTTTGCCCAGGCTGGTCTTGAACTCCTGGACTCCTTGGTTTCCCAAAGTGCTGGGATTATAAGTGTGAGCCACTGCATCCAGCCCTAAAATGTTTGGTTATATCATGTGTAGGTATGGATAATTCATATCAGACACAATAGAATCCATTGCCCAAGTTTTTGGTTCTTAAAGTCATGGGACAATAGAGCAAACATGAATGAATATTAAGAAATATTCTGAGAGATGTGATAAATTGCCTTGTAATAGTAAGAAATATTTTGCATGGCAATGAAGTTAAATGAGAAACAGTCTCTTTGGATTTTGGCTATTCTAATTGATTTTCTATTTTGATCATTTAGAACAAAATCAGATCTAAGTATTATACCTTTTTTTTTTTAGACAAGGTTTCACTTTGTTGCCAAGACTAGAGTGCAGGGCATGATTATGGCTCACTGCAGCCTCAAACGCCTGGAGTCCAACGATCCTCTTGTCTCAGTCTCCCAAATAGCAGGGACTCTAGGCATGTGCCACCATGTCTAGTTAATTTTTCTATTTTTTGTAGAGGCAGGTTTTCACTATGATGCCTAGACTGGTCTCAAACTCCGGGGATCTCAAAGTGCTGGGATGACAGGAATGAGCCACCATGCCTGATTTGTTTGTAACTTTTTATTTCTAAATATTACTATGAACTATCCAAGTTTTGAAAATTGTAATTACTTCTCTAAGGCAATCAGAAAACGATTTTTCTAATGCAAGAGAGGCTAACTCTTTAGTAATAACACATACCTCCAGGGGTGTGGAGACCGGTGCCAGAAACACCAAAGAGCTGTTTAGTGGGAACTCTCCTGGAATCCTCTCCAGACACCTTTCTGTTTTCCCCATGACTAAGTTAGTTCCTTTTACCTGTCTCTATTCACCTTTGGCCCTATTACTTTTCCATATGAGCTCGGTTTCTCCTCTCCTGAATGAAATAAAGAAAAGATGTTAATGTAGCTACCCTCTTTCATGCAGCATTTTGTGTAGCATGGGGCCTTCAGAGGCAACTTGGAATGAACAAGGTAGAGAAAAATCAGCACACAACCAGAATTTATATCCAGTGCTGCCTTGCTTGGGAAACTGACCTATTAAGGAATCCATTTATCAGTGTCCTTTAAAATAGTTAGTGATGATTTTCTTGATCAGAACAATGAGTTTTTTCCATATTGTTTAGGAGATTTGTTGTTCTTGTTGTTTCCCTTGATTTCTAATGACTTGCTGGTCAAGCTGGCAGGAAGTTAAGAGCTAGTCATGGTTACATTGAACTTCTGTCTTCGAGGAGCACTTCCTCGTACTCAAATCCTATTGCCATCTCGACCTATGGAAGATGCAACAAATTTTCAGTGAAATTCTTTGTGTCTTTTGAGTTTATTGCCAAAGGTATGAGAAAAAATTGACAAGGCAAAAATAAGCTACGTTCTTCAAGCTTGACAGAGTGAAATCTTGGTTTCGGGTTACTTATTTGGTTATAAAATAAAACCATATACAGACATATGAAAATATGCTTTTCATTAAAAAGTCCCAGAATGCTCTGTCTTGTCTCTAGGTAGTAATTTGCTCATTTCATACAGGTTTGCCCTATATGTTTGTTCCACTCAAGCAAGTTCAGGGCTCAATCTCAAGCCACACATTTGGAGGTAGAAGGGAATAGGCTAGTCTGCTATTTTAAGCCATCTGTCTGTAAAAGTTCTATTTTGACCCAGTGTTGCTTTGGGGATCTCTATATTTGCTATCTCCTAACCACACCTCCTGCATAGCGTGATGCAAAGGGGGGGTCAGCTTTTAACAACCTTACCCTGTTATAAATAACTAAAGGTATTCTGTGAGCAAAAAGCTATTAAGGATGACTACCTTATCTGGACAGCTGAAGCGAGTGAGACCACTGCTAAAACATTCCCCAAGTTCACTGGATGGACGGACTGCCTTTGTACACTTACTGATCAAATTCAGGAAGTAAAGGGACATTTTTCTGCAAAATACGCCTCACTCTTTATTGTGATTCTAAATTACAGGAGCAGCAGCCGCACTCCAGAGAATTCTGGCGAATTGCACTATTTGTGCGCAAAAACCTGCTTAGAATGAAGGGTTAGTCTTTTCCGTCATAAAAAAACATTTTATGTGATTGGCAAATCAGAAAGTGGTCAATTAGCAGACAGTTATAGAGATGTTTTTCGTCTCTAGTAACAGCAGGATGCTAACGGGAGAGTTAAGACGAAAAGGGAAAAAAAAATACATTGATTTGTTGACAGAGGCCTAGCAGCTGTCACAGTAAAACATGGTTCTCTTGCACTTAATCAATGTCAGTCTCCAACCCAATCGTTTTGTAGCCCAGATGAGAAGCAATCAAGAGGAACACCTTCATAAGCATGAAGCTTGCTAGATGGGGTTCAATGAAGTGTGTCTTTAAGCTTAGGCACACAAAATGTGATGCAATGACCCAAAGCTAATCAGAAACGCTTAACCCTTTGAAAGGAGGCAGCAATTACTTGCTTCTTTTTCTTTCTTTTTTTCCTAAGACAAGAAATACATTTCTCACTTCATCTACAGTTTTTAAGACATTTATTTCTGTTTTGATGTGCAATTCTTTTCCTCACTGGATAAGCTGAAGTGTAATCATTCATCATGGCACTTTTCTTAAAGTGTAGGTCGCTTATTTTAAACACATCTCATTTCTCAGAAAGATAATACAGGGAACAGTGACTAATCTCACTACCAGTTTTCCATGGTTTCTTTCTGGGTGAATATTTACTTCATCAAATGGTGCCTTTATTATTACCAAACATCTGGCCCAAGGATAATGGCTTGGGTGGCCCATGTCACTGTTAATCAAGACCAGCTTAAGGACTTCAATCATATTACCTGTAGAATGTGATTTAATTTCATGTGAATTTCCTTTTTTGATGTCTGGTGAGGAAGATGCTCTGAGAAACAGAGCAGTGACAGGTTCATTCAAATGGAGAGACATGCTGAGTAGAACTCCCGTCTCCCAGTGTGGAGGAGACAGTGGCCTTCCCGGGCCACCACACTCCTCTTCACACCGTTGCTTCGGCAGTGCTCAGAGAAGCTGTGTCACCAGGGCTTGTATTTCTAGTTCTCACAGAAGTAGGACTCAGAGGCAGTGGTAGAGGGAGTGGGTTAGGTGTGGACTGTGAACTACCTGGGGAAAAACAAAAGGCAAAAGCCCTAGTTCCTCACTTATTGTGAAGTATCCAAGACAGAAGGAATGTGTTATTTGTATTTTCTGTTATTTTTCATTTTAGTTACTCTCAGAACTAATATGAGTTAAGAGCAAGAGAGAGGGAGGAAGAGAGAGAGAAAAAGAGAGAGAGAGAGAGAGAGATTGAGACTAAAAGGCCATGATAGTTAATGTGCAATGAGAAAATATGTATTTGATAGAGATTATGAAATATAAAATCCCCACATAGTAATTTATGCTTGAGATTGCTAGAACAATTTTTAAACAAAAAATAGACAAGTAATTAAAATGAGCTTTTATCTTCAATACAATTGTGTATTCTTAGGCACACTGCTAGTGAAGATTTTTTTGTTTTCATTTAAATGCAATCTGTTTAATGGGTAGATTATAATGGTGAAAATCAGAGTCTCCTGATTTTTTTTCTGCATGGTCTCCTGCTGGTCAAATATTCCACTATGAATCAATGTTGTAATTAGTGAGATCTCAGTTATTCCTCCCACACTCAAATTCTTATTATTTTACACTCAAATACTTTTATTGG
This sequence comes from Carlito syrichta, assembly GCF_000164805.1. NCBI lineage: Eukaryota > Metazoa > Chordata > Mammalia > Primates > Tarsiidae > Carlito > Carlito syrichta. Next base: position 321,974 of record NW_006999112.1, on the reverse strand, counting down.
TAATTCTTTTTTGCATTTGTGAGGGTTTGAAGTCTAACATACAGAAATCACAATTTATTTTTACTAGTAAGACAAAACAAAAACAAGACAGAAATTTTAAAAAATAAAATGAAGGACAAAAAATATTTGTATGTGGATAGGACTGCATCAAAGGAAAGCAAATACAGGACCATCACTGTGGGAAAAGAATGTGTTCAATTTTTTAGTGAGTAAAGCCTGTAATCCCAGCGCTTTGCGAGACTGAGGTGAGTGGATTGCCTGAGCCTGTGGGTTCGAGACCCGCCTGGGCAACTTGGCGAGACCTCACCTCTACAATAACTCAAAAAATTAGCCGGGCGTGGTAGTGTGCACCTTTAGTTCCAGCTACTTGGAAGTCTGAGGCGGAAGCATCGCCGGAGCCCGGCAGTTCGAGGCTGCGGTGGCCAGGAGTGGCCACTGCACTCCAGTCTGAGTGACAGAGACTCCAACTCAAAAAAAAAAAAAAAAAAGAAAGAAATAGACCCTGGAAATGTATCATTTAGTAATCACTTTTGCGAAACCATTGATATCTTTCTTTATATGCTGTCATCCTATTCATCATATTTTGTTTCCTTTTTTGTTATTATTATATAAAGTATTTAAATATTTTACTAGTTTACTTATGGTTTCTGTCTCTCTAAGTCATTTTGACTTCATAAATTCTTTAGTTACTCATAATAGCAATTCTATAACAGACATGTTCAAAAGCATAGACTATGGAAATTGTGGAGAAACTGACAAGTTCTTTTCTTTCTAAAAAATTTTTAATTGTAAATATGTGGGGGTACAATTCAGGGTTAGGTATACAGATGTTCATTATGCAGGTATCCTTGTTGATGTGAGCCTCCCCTCTCCTGGCAGTTTCCTACTACTGCCAATCCCTTTTTGATAGTATTATGATAGTTGTTCAAGGTCCGCTTATGAGTGAGAACATATGATACTCAGTTCTTTGTTTCTGTGATAGACCTCTCAGTATTATAGCCTCTAAGTCCATCCAAGTTGCTGCAGAATTCATAATTTTATCCTTCTTTATGGCTGCATAATATTCCATCATGTATATGTACCACATGTTTTCTTATCCAGTTCTCTTTTGATGGGCAACATGGTTTGTTCCATGTTTTGCTACGGTAAAGAATGCTTCAGTATGCATGCATGTGCAGGTATCTTTTTCATAGAGTGATTTGAGTTCCTCTGAGTATATTCCCAATAGGGGGATTGTGGGGTCAAATGGGAGGTTGATTTTTAGATCATTTAGGAATTGCCACACTGTTTTCCACAGAAGCTGTACTAGTTTACACACCCACCAACAGTGTATAAGTGTTTCCTTTTTCCCACATCCTCTCCAGTATCTCTTGTTTTTTGAGTTATTGATGATGGCCATCCTGACTGGAGTTAGGTGGTAGCTCAGTGTGGTTTTAATTTTCATTTCTTTGATGACTAGTGAGGCTGAGCATTTTTTCATGTATCTGTTGGCTGCTCGTATGTCTTCTTTTGAGAAGTGTCTATTCATATCTTTTGCCCACTTTGTAATGGGGCGGTTTTTTTTTTAAATTTCTTTTTGGCATGTTTGAGTTCCTTGTAGATCCTAGATGTTAGGCCTTTGAAACTGACAAGTGTTTAATGCCTTTTTCCCTCATCAAGATTTTGACCAATTTCCCCTCTCAAAATGTCCAATCCAAAAGCCTTATCATGTACCAATTTGGACGGAAAGAGAGAAGGCAGAACACAGCCAGGCAGCCGATGCTCTCCAGGATACTCTTACCATTGGATATTTCTTTCACCTAGTCTTATATTTGCACCTTAATCGGGTGTTAGGGTTTTTATTTTGCGTATCTGATACTTCTCTAATGTTGGAACTTCTGTCTCCAGAAGCCTTTGTGAAAAATCTGTTTTTTCTTTTTGTCTTTATCGGTACTACCCCAATATTTATTAGATCAGAGGTGTTCGATTTTCTTTATTATCAATTTGTTATAGTCCTAGTCTGAACATATATTGATTGATAGTTACTGAAATGCTACTGTGGAGACTAAGAATTCAACTTGGATAAAGGTGGGTTACTTATGCTGTCTGGACACAATTAGATAAATCTTGTTAAGTGCTTTTTTTTCTAATAAGAAAAGGTGTTAGACAGCTGAGTAATGACAAAACCTACTGCACCAATAAATGATGTGTTGCACATGCAGCTCCCAATGGGGTCATGGGAATCCACAATAGAATGCGTGTTACTTATGTACTGAATACGTGTGTGTTATGTTTCATCTTGAAAATTTCAAAGACACACAAAAGTAGGAAGAATAGTAAGAGGAACAACCGGACACCGATTCCCTAGATTTAACAATGGTAGTTCTTTGAACATATTTGCTTTCTAGGACACACACACTTTTTTGCTTAAGTAAGGTAAAGCAAAACATGTGTGTTCTGTATCACAGAAGATGTACGTACTATAGTATTGTGTCTATTGTGTGTTCATCTAGTCCGTTTCCATTAGAGTTGTGTCAGAGACACATTAAGTGTCTCAGACAATACATCAAGTGAATGTTAAGACTCTTAAATGTCATTTTTGTTGTGGCAGTATTCTTTAATCTTTCATTTGAGGATATAGTTTCACAATGGTATTAGTTAATAAAATATGTGGTTGAAAATGTACACACTCATTGTTTTAGTTCATTCAGGCTGCTATAACAAAAATACCATAGATTGAGTGACTTATGTACAACAGAAGCGTATTTTTCCCAGTTTTGGAGGCTAGGAAATTCAAAATCCTGCTGCTAGCAGACTTGGTGTCTGGTAGGGGCCCACTGCCTGGTTTGAACATCTTTTCACTGTAACTTCACATGGTGGAAGTGATAAGGGAGCGTCCTGAGGTTTCTTTTATAGGGGTACTAATCTCATTCATGAAGGCTCCATCCTCATGTCCTAATCACCTCCCAAAGACCTCACCTTCCAATATCATCTCATTGGAGGTTAGGCTCTCAACATTTGATTGGGGGGAGGCACGCATTACACAAATATTCAGTCCATAACGCTTATGCTATACAAATTGGAGTATCTTATGCAAGTCCTTGGGTAGATGCATTCTTATTAAAATCAACTTTTTAAAATCCATGGAACACAAGGCTATATGAATAGAATTTAATGAAGGGAAACTAAGACTTTGATTTAGCATCTCTGTAGCTATTAGAGGTTTTTTTGTTTAAAAAGCTACAGGATATACCTGGAAAGTATACAACCCCTCTTGTCTCCTAGGGATACAGGCTCTAGAATTAGGATTTAGGCTTATTTTAATTGTCCTAGATTTTTAAGAATAAAAACAATATGCAGGATAAGTCACACTAGAATGCATCTGTCTAAAATTCTTTTTTTGCTTCAAATACTGATTAGAACTATTAATTCCTATGGTGTTATCAGCTGTATTTGCTCCTAACTTGGTGACTGAATTTATCTGTCTTAATCTTTCTTAAACTCAAAATGATGACTTACTTTCCTTTCTATTTAATTTAAATTAATTCTTGTTTGTGACCAAGACTACAGACTATACTATTTATAATCTTCTTTGAATATCTGTTTCCAAGTCTGCTTTTTCTTAGGACCATGCTCAGTGATCAATAAAATGTTTTTGTAAATTTGTCCACAAATTTTCTTAGTTAAAAAGTACTTTCTTGGGTGTTCTGCTTACCTGTTGGTTTACCTCTCAGGTTTCTTCATTGACTGATTGATCTGATTGAGCTTCTTTGCTAGCTGTACCATAAGGTAGGAGAAAGATGTTGGATGTAGATGTTGGCTATCTGGCTGTACATTTGTCTATGCCACTGAACAATGGGCTGGCATGTGTTCTGAGCTCTGGTTTCTCCAAAGATAATGTTGTTATCACATTTGAGTTAGGCTAAGTGTCTACTGCAGAGCTTACCTACCACATAGCAGATGCTCTACACACGTCATTTCTCATTTTCTGCCTGCCAGAGAAAGAGAGTGAAGGACGGAGGGAGAGAGAAGAGAGAAAGAAAGAGGATCAAATGTGTGTTATAAAAGATTTTTCAGATTCAGTGTAGAAGAGATTATGTCCTTTCACAGCTGCCCACGTTTTCTTGTTGAATTTAGCTTTTGCCTTAAGCTGTACTTACCTGTGGAGGGAAACGTGGGTGACAGCTGCCTTCAGCATTTCTCTCAGAATGAGATTTAGATGTGTGGTTGCCATGACATAGAAGTTCTACAGACTTTCAGTAGGATAATACATCAGAGTGACTAAATCCTTAATTTGCCGGCATCTCTAACTGAGATTCTACAACCTGGGGGGGGAAGAAAACAATCTGCATGTCCATGGCAATCAATAAACAGTTTCTGAACATCTGCAATTGATACACTGCTAAGCTCTGAGAGGGTTGCAAAAATGGCTCACCTATAGATGATATTTCTTTCCATTCAACAGACACACACACACACACACACACACACACAAATTAGCCACTTTCTAGAAAAATGGAAATCTGACTTCTGATTTACTAAGTCTGATCTGTTCATCTATAACACGCTATATTCCCAGGATAGACTACCTTAGTGACATACTAAAGAATCTCCTTATATGATAGTCATTTCTATTTGCTCCTACTTATTTTTATATTCTTTCTTAAGGGACGGCAAGGAAAATAGCTTCCAAATATTCTCAATGGACAGCACTTTTTGTCCAACTACACATGAAAGCATGTAGCATGAGCAAGGCCTGTGGGGACAGCAGGTGGGGACAAAACCAGGTTTACCACATCTTTTCCCGAATGTGTAATTAAAAGGAAGCCTCACAGATTTTTAGTTATTTAGTCACCTCTATATGCAAAACATTTGCGAGGTAATTCTGGATGCTATTCGATCAATAGAAAGTGATGAATCATCACATTTCAATAATACCGTATGTACAGGAATGATAAATGAGTAAGTGATTGGTGTCCGGGTAATGAAAGGAAATGCAAGCGATGCAGATGCTGCTCAGCTCTGGATGTGGAAATTAAATGGCAAGGCACATTTGTCAGGAAATTCTCACTCAGAGTTGTATTTATTTCTCCTTCCTCCATTCCTCATCTATCTTGTCTTTGCGCTTAATTATGGTCCAAACCATATTTAGGTGTTTAAGAACAAGTATACAGAAAAATAGTTAACATCTTCTCTTGATTTCTGCATTTTCTTTTAGTTTTTGTACAGGCGTGTTACTATGTTCAATGCTGTTTTACACTTAGTTCTATTTTATTTTAATTTTATTTTTTTATTTTAATTTTATTTTAATGTAAAAATTATTAGACGGGTGCTGTTGCTCAAGCCTGTAATCCCAGCACTTTGGGAGGCCGAGATGAGTGGATTGCCTGAGCCCACGGTTCGGGAACAGCCTGGGCAACTTGATGAGACCTCATCTCTAAAATAATAAAAATTAAAAAAATTAGCCTGTCATGGTAGTGTGTGCCTGTAGTTCCGGCTACTTGGAAGGCTGAGATGGAAGGATCGCGGGAGTCCAGCAGGTTGATGCTGGAGTGGCCGTGAGTATTCCATTGCACTCCAGCCTGGGTAGTGGAGTGAGACTACAACTCAAAAAAAAATTGAGTATTGTACAGTCTTGCTTTGTGGTTTAATTTATAATTACTATGTAACAAAGTTAAAACTCTGAATGATTTAGGAATAAATATTGAATTTTCAAATTCACTCCTGTAGCTAAAGAGGAAAGATTAATGGGAGACGTGTTTGACCTAGAACGAATAAAAATAAGGGTCCAATCAGTGTATATCCTGTGTAAAATATAATTAAACTGTATTTCTGGAATTATTTGGACAATAATTTCCTCCAAAATTGAGCAGATTGTGTTTGAAAAAAATCAAAATTCTTTTTGTTATATTTTTCCATTCTTGTTTAATGGTAGACAAGAAAGTACTGTATTTTACCATATTTTTTCTAGAGTAAGATTACAAATGTTGTGTGAGTGGAATAATAATCTTGACTTAGTTTGGGCTGCCCTCTCCCTCTCCCTTACCTCAGAGTCAGTCCTTAAACTGTATAAAGCAATTGGTCTGGAGTCTATAAAGGATTTATTATATACCAATTATGTATACCCTCATTAGAGTGTATGGCTTTATTAGTTTATTGTGGTTGCCATAACAAATTAGCACAAACTTGGTGGCTTGAAACAACAGAAATTGGGAGGTCAGAGTTTGAAATTAACGTTTGTGGGCAGGGCCATGCTTTCCCTGAAGGCTCCAGAGGAGAATCTTCTTTTGTTTCTTTCTGTTGCCGATGGCTCCAGGTGTTCCTTGGCTTGTAGATGCAATTACTCCATTTTCTCCTATGCCTTCACATGACCTTCTCCTTTTCTCCCTGTGCATCTCTTACAAGGATACCTGTCATTGGATCTAGCTCTTACCCAGATAAACCACAATGATCTCCTCTTGGGATTCTTAAATTACATGTTCAAAGATCCTTTATCTAAATAATGTCCCGTGTTCCAGGAATTAAGGCTTGGGCATATGCTTTGGGGTGCTCCATTCAATCCTCTATAATGGTTTAGGAGGAGCTAAATAGGAAGCAGCTAAAAAACATTCAGAGGTGAGATTTGTCATGGTAGAACTTCAGTTTTCCACTTTGTGGAACTTTCCCAGTATTTTCATTTGGCTATCTTTTCTCAGCACTGCCCCAGATTGTCTGCTTCCTCTTACTAATCCAGCAAAACTTGCTCTGCAGCAAGAATACTTCCTGCTACATAGTATGGATGTGAAGAAGAGTTGGTCGTGGAATGAATAAATGAGGTTTCCTTTTTATAAGTTTTATTATCGAAGCAATATGTATTTTTTGAAAACTTTCCAAAATATTGTTTGGAAATATAATTATAATATAGAAACATCTTTTTGTGGGCACGCCTTCCCCCAATATTCAGTGACTTCTCCTAGTGTGATATGCCCCACCAAGGGTGGATCACTTCTAGAAATATGAAGTCAATGAATCTTTTGGACCAGGAGAGTGGCATGCTAAATCTACATGTAAAGATTGTAACATGAGACGGAGCTAAGATTTAGAGCATCTTGAATTAACTAAGTGAGGTGTACAAGAGGGGCTTTAGGAAAAGGGGGAATCAGTGAAAAAGACCACGGGGAAATTGGTGAGGATTCTGCTTTTAGAAAGTTGCTGATTTGATTATTAGGTGGATTATATTACTTCATTTCCTTTTTATAAAAATGGAAGTAACCGGTTTTTCCCACCTTTCATTATAAAGATATTATTAATCTTTATAGATAGACACATAGAAAAGAAAAATCCTATAACTTTACAGTTTGAATGCATATGTTTCTTCAACGTTCATGTTAAACAACTCCAAGGTGATGATATTAAGAAATGGGGGCTTTTGGAAAGTCATTAAGTCATGAAGTCCCCACTTTTATAAAGGAGGCTGAAGGAACACTCAAAGAGCCCTTTTTCCTCTTTGTCCTTGTGTCTCTTCCACCATCTGAAGACACCAAGATGACTCCACCTATGAAGAACAATGATCACCATACACGGAACTGGTGGTGACTTGATTTTGGACTTCCCAGCCTCCAGAGCTGTGAGAAATAAACTTCTGTTGTTCATAAATTTCCCAGTCTCAGATATTCTGTGATAGCAGCACAAACAAATATAATTTCTAAGGACGGTTTATAAAGGCAGCTGAAGGTTGTTGATATGGAGGAAAAGTTGGATTCATGGTGAAGAGGCCTGAGTCCTCCTTATGCTGCAGAGTCAGGGCTAGCCCGTAGGTGGTAGTGAGTCAAGGTAAATCCTGATGCCAAAAGCCAGGGCAATTGGAAATAAACCAGAAACTGTGTTGAAAGATGAAATAGGACGGGCAGTTTGCAAGATTTGTTTTTGCTTTTTATGGTGCCAGCAGCTTGCCATGGTCCCAGACAAGGTGGGTCCGGGAAGCTGAGATGAACCAGATAAAATGAGACTTAGGATAAACTAATAGAAAAGTAGGAGGAAGATTCCCTAATCTGAAGAAACTGTTGAAGCAATAGTTTAATCATGCCAAAATTAACATGGCAATTAATTATCACAATAATAATTTTTATTCCACAATTTATTTTTATTACTTTATGATTTATAACCTGTTCACTTCTAAAAAGGTTTGAAACAGCTTCCAAGCTAAAGTTGTGCGTACATTGTACATGCTGTTATCATATTGGCCCTGGACTGGCTTTGCTATCTCAGACACTGTTTCTCATTCTGAAGGAATGGAATTGAACTTTGAGTGGATTCTGCTGTACTGCCAGGGTTAAGAGCCACTATTCCAGGATGGCTGATTCAAGAGGACTTGGTTGCACTCTAAGGCTGATTCTAGAGATCTTGATGTGGCAGTTCTGTGTTAGGGGTATAGGCTGATTTAAGTGGAAGTATCTAATCCTGGGAGATGCCATTGGCAGAAACAATCAAGGTCATTGGGGTTAGGCTTTAGCTTGAGAGAGCCATAATGAAGGAGCCACAACGAAGGAGCCAATTGGAGATTTGGACTCAGAGCCCCAGGTATGGTGGATAGTAAGAACAGAACAGTCACATACAGTGAGGGTTAGGGACAGTGGCAGCTCTGTGAGCTGCCATGAGAGCCTCAGTGGACTCAATTCTCCCCAGACACAGGTGATGGCTTCCAGACCTAGCATGTTTGTGAGGCAGTTGCACCTATCCCCTGTCAGAATGGATTCTTAAGGTTGTGAGAATCATTAAGACCAGGCCTGTCATGGGTAGAACTTTGGCACTTGCCTCTAGGCAGGACAGGGACTGGTAGAAAAAGACACATCCAGAACTAGGACTTGTTCAGCGCCTCGATTTGTCTGGAAGATTAATGGAGATGGCCATGTTATCACTCAAGAGAGCCCACGGTGCCTGAGTTAACTATCCTTTGCAGAAAAAAACGACTGTCGAATGCATTACAAAAATTGATATATTTTCAGAGAATTAATGCTAAAACTACCCTCCTAATCCCTAAGTCTAGAATTCTTGGCATTATCTTCAATACAAACTGCTACAAACCTGACATCTGGTCAGCTATTTGCTAAACCAAATCCACTGCCCTTATTCTGTTTTAACTTTAGAATTGTGGGGTACATGTGAGGATTTGTTACATAAGTCTGATATGAGAAGGTAAGACTTGGGTTTCTGATATCTGATGAACCCTCCCCCTGCCCAGTAGTGAGCATGGTATCCATGGGTGGTTTTTCACCTCTTATCCCTCCTCCTTCCCTCCCTCCTTTAGCAGTGACCAGTGTCTGCTGTTCCTGTCCTTGTGCTTGTGTGATTTTCATAGTTAGTGTCCACTTAATTTGCGAGAATATGTGGTATTTAGAATGATGGTCTCCAGCTGCATCCATGTTACTTAAGGATATAATTTTGTCCTTCTTTATGGCTATATAGTATTCCATCATATATAGGTACCACATTTTCTTTATCCAGTCCACCTTTGATGGGCATCTGTGTTGCTTTCATGTTTTTGCTATTGTGAATAGTATTGCAGTAAACATACTTGTGTAGGTGTCTGTTTAGTAAAGCGATTTATATTTCTTTGGGTATATTCTGAGAAGTGGGATTGCTTGGTTGAATGGTAGCTCTATTTTTAGTTATTTGAGAACTCTCCAAATTGCTTTCCACAAAGGTTGAACTATCTTACATTCCCACCAACCGTGTAGAAATGTTCCCTTTTCTCAGCAGCTTCACCAACACCTGTTGTTTTTTGACTTTTTAATGATAGCCAACCTGAATGGTATGATATGATATCTCATTGTGGTGTGGAGTTGCATTTCTATGAGATGATTAGTGATACTGAGCATTTTTTCATGTTTGTTGGTTGCTCATATGTCTTCCTTTGAGCATTGTGTATTTATGTCTCACTCTTTACTGGAGTTATTTTTTACCTGTCAATTCGTTTGAGTTCCTTATGGATCCTGGATGTTAGGTCTTTGTCAGATGCATAGTTTGCAAATTTTTTTTTTACCATTCTCTGGGTTGTCTCTTTATTCTCTTGATGGTTTCTTTTGCTAACTCATTGCCTTTAAAATATAATAGAATAAACAGTTCTCATTTGGATTACTACTGTGTGTGTATGTGTGTTTGTGTTGGGAGAGTGATTAATAGGTAAGACATTCTTGGGAAAATAACACAATGCTCAGTGAATTAAACAACAAAACCACTGTGCCCTCATCAATTAAAATACAAAGAGGAGTTTGGTTAAACTAAACCCTTAAAGAATGATTTCATCTCAAAAATTAAAGATAATCTAAATTAAAGGCTACATAAAAACAATACTAAGATATATTAGCTATTTTAGAGTCAAAAGATTTTTTAAATTTTAAATTTTAAATTTTTTATTTTAAATATGTTGGGTACAATTCAGGATTAGGTACACAAGTGGTTATCGTAGGCATTTTTGTTTGTTTTTGAGGTAGAAAACAAATGCCAAAGAGAATTTGGAAATTGAGGGAATAAAAATCTCTATAAAGGATAGATTTTAAAGGATGATAGCAGATTTCAAGTCTGAACTAAGGGAGGTATGATATGGTATGGCTGTGGGCACTCCTGTGTGCTGATTAGCTCTAGTGAAAAGCAGAGGATGTCAGACCTTTAGCGATGATTATTGCTGATGGGTGAAGCAGGATCTCCGTGATTCAGAGCAGGCCGGGTCTCCGACATAGCTTTCGGCTCACTGACTTTCAATCCTCACAGGTCGACTTGGCCTGATCGGTCGTCTTCAACTAAAGGTAATAGCAGTAATTTTCGCTTTATTCATTTTTGCCTCTTGGCTGGAGATTCTTTAGCACATCACTTAGTGAAGGCCTTGGCCGGTTGCTGTCAGCTTTTGATGAAAAGAAGACTTTTGACTGTGACTAGCATTTTAAGCTCTCACATCTACCCTTGACTCAATCGGTTATTTTCTGGGTTATTTTACATGTGATTTATATCAGAATAGATCATTCTCTCTCTCTCTCTCTCTCTCTCTCTCTCTCTCTCTCGCTCTTTTTCTCCCCCACCCCTTTCTTTCCTTATCTTTGTCAAGAATTTTTGTTACTACATAATAGAAATAGGCAAAAACAAATTATGTCCTTATGAGAAAATATCAGGTATTCCTTCCTTTCGTGCTAATATTCTAAAGCTGGGTATGTACTTGTGGAAAACTTGCAAAGCTAAAGAACACAGGGGCCATGGTGAGTATGGATTTTCAGTTGTACAGACCTACATAGGTGAGTCTGATCTCACAGGAACACCTCCTAATGGATTCACAAATTTCTCCAAGCAAATTCCCCAGATCTTAGCAATAACAGACTCCTACCTAAAGTTTTACGGAAAATATATCTTAAGAAGCATTTATTAAAATAAAAATCCTTTCAAACGATAAGCAGTCATAAAATAATGCAAGACTATCTCTCTCCATACTCTTTGTTGGACACCTTCTCACAGGCCCACCACCTGTGAGTCACTTCTCTTGGCGACTCTAGTGAAAACATGAGTTCCCTCTGCCTTGATGTGGGCGTTCAGATGGTGTGATGCAGCCCCTGAAAGGGTTCCTATAACCAGACTTTTTATTCTACTCTTATTGCCACCGTTCTAGTTATGGTCCCATCATCTGTTGCAGATACAATTGCAATCCCACTTTCCTCTCTTTGCCATCTCTGCTTTGTAATGTCACCAAAGATTCTTTCTAAAACTTATAGTGGATTATTTCACTTTGTTCGTCAAACCAGTGAGATAACTCTCAGTGCCCAAGTCAGGAACATTTAATTCCCACAACAGGGAACGTGAGATCTCCTCAGGATTCTGGGAATTGTTTGAAATTTTTAAAGCATATTCAGAAAGAGTGTTTGGGTGGAATATGCATATTTTAAGTTGACATTGGGAACAAACATGATGAAAAAATTCATATCTACCTATATTTAGTTTAACTTCGTTTAAATATGGACGAAGAAACTTATCCATCAGAGTGAATATATTTTAATCCTCTGAAATAATTGACAAAAAAATTTACTTGGTCACCAGAAGAAGGCTGTGTTGTTTAGAATATTCAACATGAATATACCGTAAATATTGCATAATTGTATTTATAACTATGAGTATAAAATAATTATAAAAATATAGCTATGGATTTTTCTAGAATCAGAAAACTTCAAATGGCCAAGTCTTCAGAATTTTATAAAATATAAAAAATTCACTTTTTGAAAATTTAGTAATATAAATGTTAATGTACATATATAACCACAGTGCAATGATAAAAATTAAGAAAATAACATTAATGCAATTATTATTATTTCACATACTTCATTCAAATTTTGTCCATTGCCCCATGAATATTCTATTTCTGATTCAGAATCAAATCCAGTATTACATGTTGCACAGACCGACTATTTCTTATCCAAAATGCTTGGAACGAGAAGTGTTTCAGGTTTCATATTTTTTAGATTTTGAAATATTTGCAAACACATAATAAACTATATTGGGTATGGAACTCAAATCTAAACACAAAATTCATTTATATTTCATATATATCTTATATGCATAACCTGAAGTTCGTTTTGTACAATTTTCAATAATTTTGAGCATAAAAATGTTTTTATTGCAACCCATCACATGAGGTCAGGTATAAAATTTTTCACTTAGGGCATTGTATCAGTGCTCAAAAAGTTCTGAATTTTGGAACACTTCCGAAGTATTTTTGAATTAAGGATTCTCAGCTTGTATTTAGTTGATGTATCTAGTTAGTTTCCTTTACTCTGTCAGCTATTTATTTTGGCACCACAGCAAATAAGAATCTATCACAGTTCTCATGTCTCCATCTTTCACCAAAAATAAAAAATAAAATAAAAACAACCAAAACAAAACCCGAATCCTGAAGTCTTACAAGGCTAAACCGAGATTCTAGAAGCCAATAGGAAATGATACATTACCTACGTCCTGGACTTCCCAAGGCGATATCAAATTTCCCAGAGATTTTGCTCTCCATTATGCAACTCATGAAAAATGGATTTGGAATCTCCTGAGACTTCCCAGACATCTGACTGGAATACCAGTGGTAAATGAACAGATTTGCTCAAGCATCGTACTGTTACTTGCTATCTTTTTCATTACATCTATAGCTAGTGATCCTGCCAGGCAGAGTGAGGATATAGCATTTGGCTCTCTACTAAGCAGTCAGGCAGCATTTGAGGAAAATCATCTCTGTGTAATGTGCCAGGTCAAATAATGGAGAAAGGATTGTGGACACAAATGAACAGGATGTATAGGTAACTAAATCAAATTGTCTGCGTGAAGAAAGCATTGGAATTTTTCCCAAACTGTTATATTTTAAGATCTAAATACAGAAAATTGGGGACATCAAATGTTTCAATCCTAAAATAACTTTTGATGCTGCAAATTAGCAACTTGTTCTTAGATCCAGAACATTAATGATGGCTATTAAAATACATAGTCAATAAAACACATTTACTGAACACCTTCATCATCGATGTGATGGACATTTAGACACAGAAATTAGTAAAACATGATCTTTATTCTCTGTGTGCTTATAGTCTAAGGTCGTTCTGCCGAATAGAAATGTAATGCTAGCCACATGTGTAGTTTTAAATTTTCTAATAGCCATATTAAAAAGAGAAAGTAACAAGTAAAAATAATCTTAATTATTTCTTATATTTTTGCCCCTCAAATATTATCATGATCTTAGATAATTATAATTTAAAACATTATAAATAATTTGTATATTTTGTTTTTGCATTCTAAATCCTTAAAATTTGATGTGTATATCGCACTTAGAACATATCTCAATTTAGGTCAACATATCAAGTGATTAATAGCCACCTACAGATAGTGGTTACCACCCTGGACAGCACAGATCAGACAGTCTGGAGAAAGAAAGGAGGATAAAACACACTGTATTACAAATGAAAATGTCTGTCACCCAATTACATCCAAGCTTGTGAGAAGAACACTGGAGGAGTGACTTCACTTTGGGACAAAGATATATCTTGTATTCCCATTGTATATTCACAATACTTATGTACTCAGTACATACATATTTTTAATAATTTCACTTTAAAAAAATGAATAAATAGAGGCAGAATCAAAGAAGTAACAACCACTGAGACATTTTGAGCCAATACCACCTGGTAGTAAAGGAGGTAAGAGTGAGAAAAAGTGGAAAAACCTTGCCAGGTGGAAGCAAGAAGATCCAGAAAGGCTTCGAGACCTGAGGATTATTTCAAAAGAATCTGTCTTTGCTCTAATCATAAGATCTGGATTCATTTCATAATTGCAATCATCTATTAAATTTGCTCATCGTCTTTTGATCACACACAATTTTAGAGGAGAACACTTGCAGAAATAAAGTGTAGACTTGATTAATTGTCAAGGTGGTTTGTGCCAGACAGTTTCATCTGGAGAATTCAGGTCAGTTTTCTAGGCAGCTTCATTTTGTCCACGTTCTTTCCATGAAAAATAAATTATGTGTGTATGTATAACATATGTATGTATGTGTATATATGAATATGTGTGTCTATATGTGTTGTGCATGTGCCTAAGATTAGTGTAGAAAGATTTAGACTTTGAATTCAGTCTGACATTATGAACATAAGTTTTAGCGTTTTAAAAAAAATCAAGTGAATATTAACAGCAACACTCTCATGTTAGTTTGAAAGATGCTTTATGACTTGGAAGTGGCTTGTATAGAGAGTAATGTTTCTAAAATTAATTGACCAATGCCAGATCCAATGAAGAAGAAAACATATTGTTTCATCTCAGCAGAAAGAATCATATCGGAGGGAAAAGTTATGTCAATATTTTTTTTCCAGGGGCATCTTTTAAGTCTGGTTCAAACTTCCCTAAAATGAATATACTACCATTTCTTCCAGTTTAATTTTGTCCTTGTTCAGTGGATAAAAGATGAGTTTATGCATCTAATCTTATCAGTTAGTACTGATTCACATGGCACTTAAGATAAGTAAGGAAAGAGAAAATGATGATAAAAGAAGAAAAATCTATTTGAAAATGTAAGAGTTGAATACAACACGCTTTTATCTAACAAGCTTCAAGCATGCAGACTTTTCTTGTATAAAGGGGAGTCACTGAACAATCGTAGAATTGAAAAACACCAGCCTCCCTGAATTGCTCACTTTCCTCAGGAAATAGCAAGAAAGGTGAAAATGAAGACCTCGTCCAAATGTAAACCCACTCAAATGAAGTGTGAACGCCAATCAGTGTTAGCAGTGGTCTGGCAGCCTTGGTTCCAAATAGCAAG
Organism: Carlito syrichta; assembly: GCF_000164805.1. Lineage (NCBI taxonomy): Eukaryota > Metazoa > Chordata > Mammalia > Primates > Tarsiidae > Carlito > Carlito syrichta. The sequence goes on along the minus strand of NW_006999112.1, from coordinate 306,691 downwards.
TTGAGACAGCAAGTGCCTAAGTGTCACTGCCAGCCCTGTTCAGTGTGCTTGTCTAGCCTGGTGGTGGGAAGCAGTTGATGCTCACAGAGCAAAAGGTCTGTCTTGTATCCATAATGAGAGGCAGATTCTGCACTAATTATTCTGGCAACAAGCTTGTGCAGAAGTGACGCACAGCACTCATGGTTGGTATGTTCTATTTCCATTTTGTGATCCATGTGCAAGGAACATGTGGAAAACTTGAAAATTAGTGGTTCAGAGAAAAATGCACACATGGAAAGCAATCTTTTTTATTCATACTGAATTTATTTAGCTTTTATTTTAAAGGCTAAATTCTTTTAATATTTCTTTTTTTCTGGAAACACTGACCTAAAGCCTTTGTGTATGCAAGTTTTATTACATTCCGTCCATGACGTTATAATTTTTTTGTAGCCAAACGAAGCAGGAAGCATCAAAAAGTGGAGTCACATTTATAACAGTTAATACTGTAAACAAACCCACTCAGATTTAACAAGTTTTGCCAACGCTAGTCCAGAGCAAGGCATTTGAGAAAAATCTCTGCAAAGTCAACAGACATTACATCACAATGTAATACTGTTCTATTAATAAAATATTTCTAAGTCGAAAGGAAAAAAATCTTAACGGACATGCTTTTAAGTTTTCATGAAAAGCAGAATTAAATCTATTGTGAAGCCCATGTCAGTCCAGATGAAATTCAAAATTGGCTAAACATTTGAATTAAATTTGTGGGGGTAGCACCTTCCACTATTTGACTAAGCTTCAAGGGATGAGAAAAAGAAAATGGTGACAATGTCACAACAAGGGCAGCACAAAAATAAAAAAGAAACCTCATTTTGAATAACCTTCACTAAGTATTGTCAGAATTTATATAATCCACATTTTGAACACCCCAAGAACCTTCTTTTGTAAAAGCCAGAGTACGACCAAACCACTAGAGCAAAACTAAAAATAAGAATTTTTTTAACTTAAAAAATAATACTATTCTTTATCTGCAAATCAGGTATCCAGTAACATTAATGACCCTGACTGACATGTGGAATCAGAGTAAAAGAAAGAATTACTCTCAAAATGAGGAAAAGCTATCACAAAGTTCGTGAACTTTTTTTTCCATAAAAGAGTTATCAGCAAGCTATACAGTTCTTGAAAGAAAGGCAGTGGATTAAAAACAGATGGGAATACAAAAAGAAAATAAATTTGCAAAAATAGAAAATCAGCATTCACGGTAAGTCCTTACCAAGATGGGGGGGAAACCTTTATCTATTCAAGAGTCCCTGAAGATACCACGGCACAAACTGTGACTGATGCTGGTTGTCATCTGTTACAACAGGCATGATCAGACCCTATCACATTTGTTACTTTCTACCATAAAGGCTAAAAAAGTGACTTACTCATTTTCCCAGCATGGCAGTAAGAAGTGACCACATGACATAGTTCAAGCCAATGAACCATAAACAAATATCTGTTGGAAAATTTCTGAAAAGATTTTTACATGCCTGATAGAAGAGACAGAAGTAGCTAACATACGTCTTCTCTTGCCTTTTTTAAAAAAAAAGCCTTAAATGTGACTGTGATATTTGGAGCTGGGGTAACATCTTGTGACCTTGAAGGAATGGCAAGCATAGGTCTCTAAGACATAATTCCTGAGAGCTTTGATCTGCTGAATCATTGCAAATGGTCAAATGCCTCTATATTATTATTTATACAAAAAATAAATGTCAATGCCTTTAAACTATTGAGATGAATTTTCTGTTAATGCATGGAAAAAATATTACTAATTGAGCAACTTAGAAAAATCATTTTCTCGAAATTACCAGAAAAAGATAAATTATGTCCCATATTATTAGAGTTCAGGGAGCTAATAAATAGCAACCCTGTACCCTGAGTTTGAAACCTATGGAGAGGTTTCATAGTAGAGAAGTCAAAATATTAATATTGTTTCTAGTGTTATATGGAAGGATGTGTTTTGGGGCCAGATGACAAATCATTACTAATTAGCACCCCATATTAAGATAGATTTACTAACTTAAATCTAGACAGTTGGATAGTAACTGACCTCAATGTATAATAAAGCTTATATCGTGAAAGAGCTCAGAAGATTTTCTCTTCACAAGGAGATGAATACCAAAGGAGAGGGCTAAAACACAAGTATTTAGTTTATTTTACCGGTCTAGCCAATCAGTAAAGCAGCAGTCTGTGAGTACAGTCCAGCCTACTTCTACTTTATGATACTTAGTACCAACAGCTTTTCCATTTTAGATTCTCTTGGACTCCCTAGCTGTTTATTTCAGATTTGTCCCAAGAAAGCTCTAACATGGATCAAAACCGTTCTAAGACACTGCTATGACCAAAGACCAATTTATGTTAGTCAGTCATATTGTCTAAGAAAGCCCATCTGAAGTACTGTACTGAGGTTAAAAATCAACATGTATAAAAATCCAACAATCTAGAAACATTCCAAATTTGATTATAAAACCCCTTTTGTTATCCAAATCCAAGAAGAAATTAACAAAGATGAAACTCCTTTGCAGTTAAAGTCCTATACCTAAATAATTTAAAACCCACAATTAAATCTTCTTTACCCATGTGAGTTAAAATTCTAAGTCTAGAGGAAATAATACCTTCCAAAATTGCATATTTTGTTCAGACTCGGTAGAAGAGTTCTCAACACTTGAAATCCCTCAGAAGACTTTTAGTATCTGCTGTTTTCTCAGGGCCTCAAAAGCTGCATTACTTTAATGCAAATTTCTCATATGCTTCAGGTTCAAAGATCTTGAAAGCTAATAGGTTGTATGAGATTTTCACAACACTGCTTCACATGGCTGTAAAATTTAAATGCAATAAACCCTACCCTAAGACTATGGTCATCTTTGGAATTGCCATCCTAGAACTCAGCATTTAAGTGTTGCCAAAGAATTTATTAAGATTTAGTGTTATCTGAGAGAAGGAAGATAAAGAAAAAAAGTGAGGATTTCTGCGTTGCAGAGAGAATATTCAATCTAGGACACAGTCTCTGACTTGTGTACTTGGAAATATTTTTGTGCAAAAGGTTGAAAATATATTGGGGAGAGGAGGGAAAGAAGTATACTTACACACTTTTTCCCTCTGCCTGTAGAAGTGGTGTTGAGGATATTCTCTCCTTATTGCAAAATTTGGATACTTGCATGAATGAATTCCCACGAGGCCTTATTTTGGTTGCATTTTATTCTCATGCAGAATATTAAAAACATATAAATTTCCATTTCTCCTTTATTCCTTATGTCTCTGTGCATCCTTGGAATGAATGAGGTCTGAATTCTGCCAATGATAGAGCCTGCACCATATCTCATCATCAGGCATTTCTGGAACTTCTGGAACCTTAGACAGGTTACTTCTATATTCATTCCTTCAGTTAGTCTACAGTACCCTTTGCAACACTCCTGAGAAGCTGCTCTTTATAATTTTTGACTAAGGAGCTTTTGACACTCAGAATCTTAGCCAAGTGCTCTATTTTCTGTGGCACTGCCCTTTTCTTTCCCTGAACACCTGCAGATTTTTATAACATGCTCATTCCTTACATGGTCTCTCTCTTTCTCTATCTCATGTAAGGTTAGCACTTCTCTTTCCTTGTTACTTCTGCTTTTCAGCCCAATCAATCATTGTTCCAACAGACTATTCTTGGTTTTATCCTTGTGTGAAACTAGTGAGTTATAGGCATGTCCAACAAATCTTAAACCACCTTCACCTCTTTTAGTTGGCTGCCCAGGATATATTTTTCTTCAGAACAACATCCACCAGAGGATGTGCTTCTCATTAACATGTTTCATCTTTTTGGTACTTATTTTCATTCTACATTCCTTAGACACAAGCTCTCAGGACAAAGCTGCTACTTGTGTCTGTAACTACAGCTCATAAATCTTTTTGAAATTCACCTGGAATTCATGAGAAATTTTACCTGAATTTCCAAGTCTCAAATATGCCCAAATACTATAGTTTACCAAGTTTTCTCTGCCTTCAAAAGGTATTCTCGCCAGGAACTAGTTGACGCATACATTCGTGGCGTTTGTTTTTGGCATGGCAACGCTGAGGTATTGGGAGTTTATTGTCTGCCATTTGAAGTGACAATGTTATGCTCCCGAATACATCTGGCTTTTTGCACATTTGAAGAAAGTTAGTGTTATTTGTGGGCTAAAGACGATGTTGTGTCAAATGGAGAAAGGTGAACACTTCTAACATTTTCTTTTGTTTGAGTTTAACAGAATAGAGGCAGCAGAAGTGGCTCAAAGCATTTGTGCCATGTATGGGAAGAATGCCATCAGGGGAAAGCATGGCAAGAAAATGGTTCTGTCATTTAAAAGAGGGCCACTTTGACCTGAGTGATTCTCCATGTTCAGGAAGATGATCAGGCTTTGATGAAGACTGTTTAAACGCTTTAATCCATGATGATCCACATCAGCCAACCTGAGAATTGGCAAATGTGGTGAACTATGACCAGTTAGCCATCCTGCGATATTTGCATTCCATGGGCAAGCAAAAAAGCTACGAACTTATGCATCAATCCAATGGTTTCCCGGTATTTCTTCAATTAAGGTTGAATGTGTGACCTTAGAAGGAATAGTCTTAGTAGTTTCTTGAGTTCTGGCTTCTACTGACTAATTTTAGTCTGCTCTCTGAGATCTTGGCTCCTTTTTTCTACTAGATTTCTTTGGGTTCCATTACATTTTCTGATGTGCTCTAGAGTAAAAGATTTCCCCCTTTTCTAAAATACACTTTGAGAGCAGTTAGATTCAAATATACCTATTTTTTAACCATCTTTAAATATATAGTGCCAAAACGTATACACATTTTAAGTATAATGTTCACTCAAAAGACGGCATTAAATGAATGTAAGCATCACCATGTGACAGGCAGGACAGTCAAAGAAAATAGCAGAAACCTGACTGAGCTGACATCATACTACACATTGCTACTGTAATTCAATTCAACTTTGAAAAGTAATAAATAGAGAACATCTCTTAAAATGTGTATACATCTTTTGGCATCCCTGTATATACTTGGATATATAAAAGGAAAGAAAATCTCCTTCTTCCATTGGTTTAATCAGTATCTGACTTCACTTATTTTGTTTTTATCATTTTACTTCCTCTCTTTTGATAGTAAAACTAAAATACATTTTCCAAACTATCATATTTCAGGTATTTAAATAATTTAAATTCCCAAATAAACCCGTGATCTGAAGAGAATTTTTTTCATGGCATCATTTTAAATTACTTTCCTAGCAATATTTTCCTCTTCTTTGACCCATGTTAATGGAAGTTTTCATTAAGAACCTTATTCTGTTTTATTTATTAACAAAATAGCCCTCCAAGATGGGGCTTCTGGGTCTAGTACCTTGGTTAAAGCTTTTGTAGTAACAAATCCAAAACTGATTGAGGGCTATGTGGTATTTTGTCACCATTAAGGGTCTAATCTATTTTCAAATAAATAAATAAATAAATGAAGAACAGAATTTGGGTCACCTGATTCCGTATTTCTACTCTCTTTTAGCTACATAAGCATATGGCCCAGAATGTGATCTATCTCATTGAATGTTCCATGTGAGCTTGAGAAGAGTGTGCATGTTGCTGTTTTGGATGGATTATTCTTTAAATGTCAAGTAGATCAAGTTGATTGATAGTGTTATTCAGTTCCATTTTTACTGGCTTTCCATTTTTTTAAACCTATCCATTACCTAATAAAGAGTGTTGAAATCAGCAATTATACGCTGGATTTCTCTGTTTCACCTTGTAATTTTATCCAGTAATTTGGTGTTCTGTTGCTACACACAAACACACTAAGGATTATGTCTTCTTGGAGAATTGAACCCTCTATTTTATAATGTTCCCCTTCATCGCGAATAATTTTCCTTTTTCTGAACCCTGTTTTGTCTTTAATGAATATAGATACTCCAGCTATCTTTTGATTAGTGTTAACATGACATATCCTTCTCCATTCCTTTTCATTTAAGCTCTCTGAGTCTATATTTAATCAGTTTTCTTGTAAGCAACATATAATCGTGTCTTTATTTTTCTATTCACTCTAATAATCTGTCTTTTTCTTTTTTTTTTTTTTGAGTTGGAGTCTCACTCTGTTGCCCAGACTGGAGTGCAGTGGCCGCTCCCGGCCACTGCAGCCTCGACCTGCTGGGCTCCGGCGATCCTTTCGCCTCAGCCTTACAAGTAGCTGGAATTACAGGCATGCACTACCACCCCGGCTGATTTTTTGATTTACTGTAGAGATGAGGTCTCGCTGCCTGGGCGAGTCTCGAACCTGTGGGCTCAGGCGGTCCACTCACCTCAGCCTCCCAAAGGCGTGGGATTACAGGCTGAGCCACCGAGCCCGGCTTAATAATCTGTCTTTTAGTCAGTGTATTTAGATCATTCACATTTAAAGTGATTATTAATATTGCTGGATTAATTAATATCGACCATGTGTTAACTCTTTTCTATTCATTGTATTTGGTTTTTTTGTTTGTTTGTTTGTTTTCTGTTTTTGTTTTCCCTTTTCTTTCTTTTTTTTTTTTTTGAGATGGGTTCTTGTTATTGACCAGGCTGGTCTCAAACTCAGCCTCAAGCGATCCTCCCACCTCAGCCTCCCAAAGTGCTGGGATTACAGATGTGAGCCATCACACCTGGACTGTTCTTTCTTTCTTATCTTCCTTCTTTTTCTGCCTTTTCTGGCTTTAATAGAGGATTTTATATTGTCTTATCTCCTTTTTTTGCATGTCAGTTATGATTCTTGTCCATCCTTTTAGTGGTTTCTCTGACATTTGCAATGTATATTGATATCTAGTGTAAGTCCACCTTCTAATGACACTACATTGGTTTATGAGTTCTTCAGGTCCCTTGTACCTTTCATCCCTTAAGACATTGCTGTCATTCATTTCACTTATCCATATACTAAAATAACCCTTTATGTTGTTACTACTATTACTTTAAAAAAAGAGTTATCCTTTTGAGTGAGAATAAGAAAAACAAAATATTTTATTTTGTCTTCATTTATTCCTCTCTGATTCTGTTTATGTAAATCCAAGTTTCTGACCTATATAATCTTCCTTCGCTCAAAAGAACGTCTTTTAACATTTCTTACAGGGCAGGTCTCCTGGCAATGAATTTTCTCCATTTTTGGTTGTCTGAGAAACTATCTCATCTTCACTTTCGCAGATAAGTTTACTGATTATAGAATCTTAGGTTGGTGGTTCTTTTTTTTTCCTTTTTACATTGTAAGTATTTTGCCTCACTCCCTTCCTGCATGGTTTCTGAAGAGGTCTGTAATTCTTATTCTTACTTTTCTGTAGGTAAGTTTTTTTTTCTTTTCTTTTTTTTTTGATACTTCTCTGGCTTTTTCCTCAAGATTTTATTTTTGTCTTTTGTTTTCTGTAGTTTTATTTTTTTTTTCCTATTAATAATGTCTGTTACTCTGTCCAATTCCTGGATTTGTGACTTGGTGTCTATTGTTAGAGCTCAAATGTTCTCAGCCATTATAATTTCAAATATTTCATCTACTTCATTCCATCTTTCTTCTTTTTCTAGTATTCCTATTATGTGTATATACATCTTTTGAAATTATTTCATGGGTCTTGGATGTTCTGGGGTTTTTGTTCTTTGTAATTTTCCATTATTTTTTTCTCTTGGCCTATCAGCTTTGGAAGTTCTATTGATGTGTCTCTAAGTTCACTGATTCTTTCCTCAGCTGTGTCTAGTCTACTGAGAAGCCCATGAAACCCCTTTTTCTTTTAAAAAATTTATGTTACCGTTTTTTTATTTTTAACATTTTGCTTAGACTTTTTCTTAAGAGTTTCTCTCTTTCTACATCACTCATATGAGCTTGTATGTTACCTACTTTTTCCATTAGATCGCTTAAAATATTAATTAATTTTAAAATTCTTTTGTCTGATAATTCCAAAATGTAGGAAGTATATTAGTCTGGTTTTGATGTTTGATTTGTGTCTTCAGATTGTAAGTTTTTCATACCCTTTAGCTGACATAAAATATTTTGTTGAAAACCAGACATGATATATTGGGTGATAAGCACAATGGGTACATTGGTAATAGGTAATATAGGTAATAAGTAATGAGTATGTTGGGAAAATCAGCCTTTCGTTTTCTGCATTATAATGTTGTGACATCTTGGAAACTTGTTGACCCTGGTGAAATTTCCCTGGGAGGGTTATCCAGGTTCCTAGAGATAGTTAAATGACCTGAGAATGGACTTTTCAATGCAAACAAACAAATCCACAGCCCCACTCTATCTTTTTTATCAGACTCTCACACATGTGGTTACTATCCACCTACCCTAATCACATTTTTTTTTTTTTGAGTTGGAGTCTCACTCCATCGCCCAGGCTGGAGTGCAGTGGCACGCTCATGGTTACCCCAGCGTTGACCTACTGGACTCCGGCGATCCTTCCACCTCAGCCTTCCAAGTAGCTGGAACTATAGGTGCGTGTTACCACCCCGGCTAATTTTTCATTTACTGTAGAGAGGAGGTCTCCCTAAGTTGCCTGGGCTGATCTCGAACCTGTGGGCGCAGGCAATCCACTTGCCTTGGTCTCCCAAAGTGCTGGGATTGTAAACTGAGCCACCAAGCCCCGCTCCTAATCTCATTTTTACAGAGAACACTTTTGGTGTACCTTACAATGATTACTTTTCCCCTTGTTGCCAGAGGGAATCTTTTTGACTCTTCTTGGTTAGGACCTGGTGTGGTTCCTGGAGATAAAACTCCTAAAAATGTGAGGACTCCTCTAAGACTGTGTCTTCCAGAATTTTCTCACTTTCATGCTAGTCAACATTCAGATATGTGTCTAAACTACATTTTAATCTTTCTACCAGTTCGTAGCTCTAGCAGCTTTTGCACCAGGTAAGCAAATCTGAGCTGTAACTATTCATCTTGCCTGTTTTTACAGGTTTTACCCAAAACTTCTATTCTCTGATGGATCCGAGAAAAGTCATTATTTTTCAGGTTGTTGAGTTTTTCTTCTTGTAGGAAATGACAGCTTCAAAGCACTTCACATATTGAAGTTGAAACCAGAAGTATTTTAGCAGAAATTAGAAGTCCAACATTTAAAACTACAATGTCTAGTAGGGCCTTCTACTGATTAGAACATTCAAGTCTCTCAAGATTGAAGTCCTGGTCTCCCACCCTGTAGACTGACTGAAAAACATAGTAAAATGAAGAAAGAAAACCTTCCAATTCATTAATATTTTTTAAAGTCTCGGTGTTAGACTCTTTGTTTCTTCTATAATGATGAAATATTTCCAATAGCAGCATCTGTTTCTAAGAAGCCTGGTCCTATATCAGAACAGCCATTTGCCTTCCCATGAATAGCCATTGGTGTGAACAAAGTTCATAACATAAGCTGCAGTAATCCACCAAAGTGAAAATTACACATGGCCAGTGCTGGCTAAAACCAGTCCTAAAGCTTTAAAGCCATGTCAGTTGAAAAGAAAGAAAACCATACTATTTTAATAACTGACTTCATGGAACAGTATAAGATGCTACAAACACCAAGATCCAGAACTTTCATAGTCCATACTTAGGAAGGCTTAAGGTGTAAACCCTCACAGACCATCTTTATCACATTACAGGTTTTTTTTTTTTTTTGAGTTGGAGTCTCACTCTGTCACCCAGACTGGAGTGCAGTGGCCGCTTCCGGCCACCGCAGCCTCGACCTGCTGGGCTCCGGCAATCCTTCCGCCTCAGCCTTCCCAGTAGCCGGAATTACAGGCATGTGCTACCATGCCCGGCTGATTTTTTTGATTTATTGTGGAGATGAGGTCTCGGTGCCCAGGCGAGTCTTGAACCCGCAGGCTCAGGCAATCCACTCACCTCAACCTCCCAAACGCGCGGGATTACAGGCTGAGCCACTGAGCCTGGCTCACATTACAGGTTTTAAATGTTGAACATTATTTTGCTTCCCCAGATATTATTCCTTATCTGTTTCTCAATGTTCCTAACTAATAAGTTAGGTGATAGGCTTCGATAGGATCTGATCCATAAAATTCTCTGCCTCATCCAGATTCAAAACCAGTTGAGAGATCGGCAAAGAAGTTATGTAAGTGGAGATGTAAATGCCCCTAATATTACTGATAGAGCTTCATTGGAGGAAGTGGGTAAAGTGTGCTAAATAAGTGGGTATGATATTTCTACCTGCTTCTCCATTTAGGCCTTGGTACAGCCTACCTATGGGAAATAACGGATATGGTTGCCTGAAATAATTGCCTTCTACTTTTCTGTGGTGGAGAGGGCAGAAAAAGCCAAATCTTGGATTCTTCAGTCCTTTACAAAGATTAGCTTCATTCAATTGAGAAATATTGACACCTGCTAAACAGATAACTCATTCAAAAGCCTAAGGAAATATTAAAGGACTGGGCAAGACACTGGAAGTACTTAGGGACATGCTTACCTGTGAAAACCCAATGAATGGAAATACACGTTCTCTCCCTAAGAGGGAAGAAAGAGAGTACTAAAATATTTCATACTTTTTTTTTGTATTCTGATTAATAAATTGATGAAATTCTTAAATGTATAGGGTTCAGTTGGGTGGGAAATCACTTATTTGGATAGCAGATAGCTAGTGAAAGAAAGAGAGAGAGAGAGAGAGAAGAAAGAAAAAAAGGAAGGAAGGAAGAAAGAAAGAAAGAAAGAAAGAAAGAAAGAAAGAAAGAAAGAAAGAAAAAGAAAGAAAGAAAGAAAAGTGGAATGTATGATTGTTTTACACTCTTGAAACCAAATATTGGTATAAGTTTCTTACCATTCTAGGAATTAAAAAAAAAAGCCCCAAAACCATTTTTTAAAATTACAAGCCAAAAATGTTATAAACTTTTAGTTATGCATTTGAAATACATTATTATAAAAATGTTAAAGACATGTTAAAATTTTAACCTCATTTAGATACTTACTCTAGTAAAAGCTATGCTGTAGCGTTTGAAAAAATCAAGTAACACCTTATTCAAGTAGAATAATAAACACACTAATAAACATTCTTAAAATTTTTAAGAAGCACAAGAGTTTATTTTGACTCAACACAATCCTATGCTACTGCTTACCCCTCTCTGAGGAGAACATAATAGAAGCTATTTAAACGTTTTAAGCTCATTATGTTTATCTTTTAACATAAAGATAAAAGTAAATAATCAGTTCTGTGTACTGTATCAAGGCCTGTGAAATTAGTTTTAAAAAATTTCTAATAAGTATGTGGTCACTTTTCTAATTCAATAAATATACATTTTAAAATGTAAAATGTCTTATTCATTTTCCAGATATACAAAGACGTTTTCTTTAATATCATTAAGCAACCATCCATTTACATATACAGCTGGAATTGTAGTAGCATTTTTGATTTCCTTTTTTCCACCTTCCATGTAGTTATTCTTATTTGTATAAATCTGAGAAGTGAGCTTTAATGATCATGCCCACAAGTGACCATTAGAGAAAACATACATATCTAGCCACAAAATGAAAGCGAGAGCTGGAGATACCCATTCCTCAGTTGGAGGATTTTCAATAAATATGTACTGAGCATTTGTCTTGTGCTGGGCAGAGTGCTCTGTCATACAGCGTTGAATGAGAAAATAATCTATTATATTTCTGGAGCTTATATTTCAGTGGGGGTAAGACAGATAATAAACATATAAAGTAAATAAATAAATGAATAGATGTTCAAGCAGTGGTTGTTGCTCAGAATAATGATACAAAGAGACTAGAGGATAGGAGGATATGTGAGTGGTTGAACCGACAAAGCCTCTCAATAAAGGTAACATTTAAAATGAGACCTGAATAGCAAGAAGGAGCCAGGAATATGAAGAACAGAGGCAAAAGTATTCCAGGAAGATAACACAGGCACTAAAAGTCGTGACGATGAGAAGGAAATTGAGATCTTTGAAGAAAAGAAAGAAGATGAGTGTGTCATCGAAGAGACTGAATAGGGAATTGGGAACAAGTAGGTTTGGATAGTTGGTAGAGACGGATCCTGCAGGCACCTCAGACATCACTACAGAGTTCTAGTTTTATTCTAATGCATTTGGAAATCATTAGAGGGTTGGCATAAAGAGGCACAATGATATCAATCGTGTTGTAAAGATTATGTGTAGAAAATAAGGGAAGAAAGAGATATAAATTTCAAGGTCGTTTTATGGATCCAGGCAAGGAATGATGGCTAGTGTCAGACAACAAGAAGAAAAATGGAGAGACTATGAGAAGTCTAAGCATTTTGACTCTACATCAAAAGAACTTGCAGGTGAATTGGTCTTAGGGAATCAATAAGCTTTCATTTGAACAACTGAGTGGTGGCAGTACCAGTTACAGCAACTGGGAGAGAAGCAGGTTTGGGATCTCAATTAAGAAGTCTGTTTTCACAGGTTGCATTTGAAACATTTTTTTTAGCTATCCAGGTAGAGATAGTTTAAAAGGCAACTGGAGCCGGGTTCAGCGGCTCAGCCTGTAATCCCGCACCTTTGGGAGGCTGAGGTGAGTGGATTGCCTGAGCCCGCGGGTTCGAGACCCGCCTGGGCAGCGAGACCTCATCTCTACAATAAAAATTAAAAAATCAGCTGGGCGTGGTAGCGCATGCCTGTAGTTCCAGCTACTTGGAAGGCTGATGCGGAAGGATCGCCGGAGCCCAGCAGGCCGAGGCTGTGGTGGCCGGGAGCGGCCACTGCACTCCAGTCTGGGTGACAGAGTGAGACTCCAACTCAAAAAAAAAAAAAAAAAAAAGGCAACTGGATTTATTTATTAATCTGAAGTCTGAAGTCTAAGGAAGAGGTCAAGACTGGATAAATAAATTTATAATCTAGCAGTAGATGGGTGTTTTTTTAAAAGATGTTGGGCTGAATAAAATTTCTGGAAAGAAATTGGCACAGGAGTAAAGGGAATCACAGAGCCTGGGGTATATTTAGAGGTTCAGCAGAGAAGAACCCAGAAGAGATTTATGTCACATGCCCAGTTTCTGGCATGATTCTCCCTTTCAGTCTTGATGGTAAAATGTTATTAATCAGTTCTTGTCTTTGAGTCAGAGCTACAAGAGTACAATCAAGTTTGAAATTAATCACAACTTGCTTTCTCTCCCCAAAATATTGTAAAACTAAATATATATAGTCTCATCAAGTGATCCTTGTAAGACAAAAGAGGCTTATTAACCTTTCAACAGATTTGAAGATAACCCAATTATAGTGGAATCAAGAGATTTTGTTTACCTCTGCTCTCAGATATTTTTTTCCAGTGGCTTTTATTATCAAAGTGAGAACATTTTTTGTCCTAGTATCCCAATTAAATCAGCTATTCCTTACAGGACTGTGGGTTTTGGTCAAAGGTTTTTTTTTTTTTTTTTTTTCTTTTCTAATCTTACAAATAATAGTCCTGAGATCCTAGATCTGTCTACTGTACCCTGGGTCAAATTTACTTGCACAAATTTCCTAGACTCCCAAATCTTCTGCTTCTTTAATGGATCATTTTCCTCTAGAGTCTGATAGCTCAGGTTGGTCTTCTTGACTCTTCTGGAGGACTGCACTGAGTCTCATCCTTGTTATGCTATTGACATCCATAGTCTTGTGCAATTTCTTTCTAGAGCAAGTTGCTTCAAAGGCACAACACAAGCTTCCCTATAGTTGCACTGGAAAACAAAGATGGAATAAGAAGCAACAGATGCCATCTCACTTCTGTTTTCAAACTCTCTCTGCTAAACAGTATACAATACCAAGTTCAGATTCCGTGATTCCTCCTTGCTAGAAACTGTTCATTCTTTAAAAGGAAAGTCCTTAGGATGTTGGGAATAACAATTAGCATAGACACCAAGAGAGCTGAGACTCTGCTCTGTGACTTTTTTTTTTTTTTTTTGAGTTGGAATCTCACTCTGTCGCCCAGACTGGAGTGCAGTGGCCACTCCTGGCCACCGCAGCCTTAACCTGCTGGCCTCCAGCGATCCTTCCGCCTCAGCCTTCCAAGTAGCTGAAATTACAGGCATGTGCTACCATGCCCGGCTGATTTTTTGATTTATTGTAGAGATGAGATCTTGCTGCCCAGGTGGGTCTCGAACCCGCGTGACTTTTTATTTTCATAAGTGTATAATAAACGAGGTTCCTCTACTCCCATAATATGCTTTCTGTCATATGGAGTGTGTCAGACACCATGTATAAGCTCACATTCTTCAATTTGGGGTTCATAAAAATGATACTATGTTACAGGTTTCTAAACTTTCTGGGCTTCTCATACCCTTAGTTTCTCAGTAATTTTTTTTCATGGCACTTCTAGCTCATAAGAAGTACCTCAGTATTTCAATTTCCAAATAGTAGGGTCCAAACAAATTTACAGTAGTTGTTTGTGTGGTGTTGGACAGCTGTGGTTGGATTTCTCTTTTAGAATTTAAAATATCTTACAGTGCCTCTGTAACTTGGTTGCAGCAGTGATGGGCATTATGGTACTTTTTGGGTAACTGCGGGTCCATGTGACTAGATAAAACAATGTCAGACCTGACACTCCCAAAGCATCTCTTGTGGAAGAAGATGTCCATATCTATAGATTTCCAGTATTTCTTGACAGAAATCTGGGCTTTTAATACTTGAGAAATCATACGTGATGACCTTAGGAATTCCCAATTCCCAGCAAATATGAAACAAATGGCAGGAAAGTTAATCTTTTCCATAAGGAGTGGAGGAATTAATCCAACCATTCACTGTTTATTATTAGTAGCAATGGTGTGCAAAATAAGGCATGCTTTTGTGAACACGAATGCTCTTCCAACACAACGTCAATCTGAACGTTTATAAATCGTAATAAAAAGCTGTGTCCTGGCTGGTAGTGACCAACACATGTTTGGCATTTGTTGCCTTCCTCTTATTCATTTGAAATGTGAAAGCCTGCCTGCTTTTGATCAGGTTCTCCCATCATTAGCAGCCTATAAAAAGGCACAAGATGATAGAAAAAATATTTCTGCATATTTAGAGCAAAAAGAGATGAATGATGCATTTCCCCCAGAATTCAGGTGTTCTTCCTACACAGTCCGCCTGTGAACATTTTACTGTTGGGTATAACAGCCAAGTTTCAGCAAGCAAAACAAGATGTTCCTTTGCATTCTCTCAGGGGATATAAAATGTTTGCTTTTTCTTGACTGCATTCAAGATTACTGTTAAGCCTCTGAAGTGGGTGTGGATATCAGGGTCAGGCTCTGAGGCCAGTACAAAAGACACAATCATGCTTCATTGCTGACTTATCTTAAAATTCTCTTTTGTCCTTTATCTGTGGCCATTTTGCACTTTCTAAGATCTGTGCGGAATACAATTTATATCCGGCAATGCTGAATTGCCCTGCCATGGAGAGTCAAAGAGTGTCTGAGTGTAATCAGTTAATTGGCTGCTTGGCACTTTGAAAAGTGTGAGTTGAGTGTTTCCTGCTCTGACATCCGACCTCAGAATGACCACCCACCGTCTGTTTCACACACGAGGTTGGGGCAAAGCCATTTATTTATTTATTTACTTATTTGAGAGTTGGTGAAAATATGTGTGCCAGATGATCTTCCTGCCAGAAAAATGTAGTTCAACTAGAAATGATGGATCGAGCATTTGCCGAGAAACAGTCATAAGGGGAGGAATCAAGGGTACGAGCCCAGTTTAGATGCTTCAACCTAATGTTGCACAAGACAAAGTGCATCTGTTTATATTATAGAGTTTGCCTTTTGTGTTTCATTTTGACTTTATAGGAGACCAGAGTGGAATGCAGCCAGATCTATTATTTCTTTTATGTCTAGGATGTAGGCGTGTACCCCGTATAGCTGGAGGATACCACTCAACATGTGTTGGACATTCAGTAAAAGTTTACTGAGTCAAACCATGAAAGCGTTTCCACTTGCTGCCTCTCCGGAGCTGGTCTTGCCAGACAGTCAAGTGGCTAATGATGGAGACTGATCTAGGGCTGGGATTTACTTCTAAGTAATTGGGAGTGCTGGAAAGCAGAGACCAAAACCAAAGACCGTGGAAGAAAAGCCAGGGTGAACACAGTCTCTAAACGACAGAAAGTGGATTCCATACTTTTGGTTGACAATGTATTACAAAAGCAGCCCAAGAAAAATAAGGTAAAAGGGATATGGTCATACCTGGTTTTTGTGTATGTTTTCCCTTTTGTTTTGGTTGTGGAAAAAGCAGTAGAAGAAATGTGATTTCCAGATGACAACCACGATCATCCATGTTTTCCAATTTCCATCACTCTATATAGGCTACTTTTTCTTATTTATTATTTGCTTCAATCAGACATAGTTTTAAAACTCAAAAACATGATTTTTGGTAATGTAAGAATTTAAAGTGTGAGAATTATTGAGTGTACTAAACACAAAGACATGATAATAATTATTATTTAGTGAGTGAATACTATGTACGGAGCACTAGCCAAAGTGTTTCACATGTATTAATATTTTGACAATTTAACAAGATATTATTATCTTCTTTTCAAAAAAATGAGAAAACTGAGTATTAAGGATTTTTAGTGACTTTGTCAGAGGTTAAAATTAGTAAGAGGCAGAAACTGAAATTCTAACCTAGGCTGTCAACTGTAAGAAGCAACACTCATACTACCTCCCTTGGCAAGCCCACTTGGAGAACCATAATCCAAAGACATACAAACAGCATAATTATGTGAAAAGTATGGGAAGAATATTTTTGGTACAACATATGAGTGAGGTGAAATGGACATGATGCATAGAGAGGAATGTAGTGATAAATTCCTTGAAGGCTTTGAGAGTCATGGGAAATACATGAAGAGAATAAATACAAGACAAGTGACTTACTTGCCAAAGAGAGATGAAATAAAAATGGGAACAGTAAATATTAATTTGACAAATTTTCACTTCTTTTTTTTTGAATAAGTGAAATACTGGATTCAAAATACAACAGAAACAAAAGTATGTAATATGAAAGTCTCCCTCCAAGCTCCTCAGTTTCTCTGTACAGAGGTAGCTGCTGTCGCCATTTACATGGATATCTTTGTATTATCTACCCAAAACTTACTTTCTGTAGATTGGAGTGTTCAGGGATGCTGATTTTGAAATGGTGAAGTAGTAGTTATTTACAAACACTTTCTCAAATATTCGTTAGTTTCTGTAAGTTCTTATGAGTTTGAAATTTATGATGAACCACTTTAGACCAAATGCCTTTTTGTTCATTCTTGTCACCCTAATGTGCAATAGATCTAAAACTTATTCCTCCTTTTTATCTGAACTTTTGTGCCCTTTGACCAGTAACTCTTTGTGCCTTTCCTCCCCCTACCCAAGTCTCTGATAAACAAGAGATACACAATGCAATGCCATTCAGCCTTACAAAAAAAAAAAAAGAAAAAAGAAAAGGAAATTCATTCACAATAAATTGGATGAACCCAGAGGACTTTATGCGAAGTGAAATGAGCCAGACACAAAAAGGCAAATACCACATAGTCTTATTCATATACATATATTCTACTTAAAATTTTCTAAAGAAAATGAGAGTGTAAGCAAGATCAAAAAAAGAGTATTTCTCTATATACCATTGAGAAGAAATTGCTTTCAAGCACTTTAAAAGAACTAAATTTTGTAAATCATTCTTAGCTCTTTATCAAAATAGCCTCCCAGAGTATCTCAAAATCTCAAATGTCTGTTTTCTTATGCTTTCTTTGCCTATGTATACATGAATATATGCAAATACTTGCATGTGTTTGTATATATCTGCATATATACACATGTATGCCTATGATGCAAACATACACCTGTTTGATGTCTGTGTGCACATCAAAGAAGTAATTAATACATATTTGAGCTTTTGTAAGATATATACTTGAATATATAAAATTTGAGCTTTTCACTATTTCCTATTCTTCTTGTCTCTGGTGTGTCTGATTTGCTGTCATGTGTGGGCTTCATCTCTATTTTCTGATAGAGGCAGGAGACAGCTGTGTTCCTGAGAGAAGTCAAGCATCAGCCACTGCACCGTGGGATGAGTTGAAAGTGAAAATAAAGAAGTAAACCTTCTTTATTCTTTGGGGAGACTAGGACCCCACAACTGCACACTGGACAAACAAACACACCTATAGTACCTGTACTGAAGGACTGCATACACTTCTGCATGTTGGTTGGGGACACTGCAACACTTTTCAGAACTCCTTATAAGCTGGGCACACAATAAAGTGGTAAAATTCTATAGTCTTGATCCTGTTGAGTCTTTCCAGGGCATGGCCAGCAAGACTACAAAAGCTCAAAAGTCAAAGCTTTGGGGGTTTGTGGCATGTCCCAAGGATACTTCTGGAAAAGAACTCCAAGCCCTGCCCACTACACATAAGAGAGTTTTCTCATCCTCTGTGATAAAAGAGAATATGGTAAAGATTTTGTCTTAAAAGCTTGTCTCTGAAGGAGGAGGACTTCTCTTCACAGAGGGATGTAATGGGACTAACAAGTGTTTTGGAGTGAAACAGAGCTAAGTTCAACTCTTTTGCTACCGCTAAATATACTACTTTGAACAGTTTCCTTGGTCTGACACTAAATCTCTTTCCGTGAAATGGGGATAATCATACAGTAATGACAATTTTGCAGCTTTTTCAGCATTATATGAAATAATGTATTCATGGTACCTAGCACAGAGTTGGCACTCAATCAATGTCCGTTTCCTAGCACCTGCATTAGAGGTGAGAAAGTTATGCTTACAGGAAACCCAAGGTCCTGCTCTGCTCTCTTCATCATGAGAGCAGCTTCAAATTCTAGGGATGTTGCTGGAGGATGTGGAGCTTGGAAAGGTTTATGATGGTCAAAGCTTTGTTTTCTTGAATTTCTGCTCATGTTTCTTCTCTTCTCCTTTTCCTCTTAGAGGGAAGAATTGGAGGGATTGATTTCCTGGGCACAGGTGTACAAAGTGCTCAGTCTCATGGGGGCAAGAAGTGAGATCTATTCAATTAAGTCACTCTAAACATCCTGTCTCAGTCTATTTGTGCTGCTATGACAAAATACCCGAGACTGAGTAATTTATAAACAGAAGATACTTATTTCTCATGGTTCTGGAGACTGGGAAGTCCAAGATCAAGGTGCCAGAGGTTTGGCATCTAGTGGAAACTTGTTCCTCACAGATGATGCTACCTGGATGTCCTGATATGGTAAAAGGAGCAGAAGGGCAAAAGGGAGAGACAAAAGCTGTGTGAAGCCTCTTTTATAAGAACCTTAATCCTAGTCACAAAGGAGGGGCCCTGGTGACATAATCACCTCATAAAGACCTTATTTCTTATTACTATTGCTTTGGAAATTGTCTCACCATAAATTTTGAAGGGGACGCAAACATTCTAACCGTAGTACTTCCCGATCTATTTTCTTACCACAGTGCTTGTCTTGCAGAATTCTTATCCCAACATAGAAAATGTCATGGCTTATATATCTATTTATCTATATCTAGCTATCTATCTATGTGTGTATATACATATATATGGAGAGAGAGAGAGAGAGAGAGAGAGAGAGAGAGAGAGAGAGAGAGAGAGAGAGAGAGAGAGAGATAAGCCCTACACTGGTCTGTCCCCAGTATCTAATGCCCTTTATGCAGCAAGAGAATGAATGGGACCAGCTTTTGGTCACAATGAACTCATGAACATGTTTCAGCATCTCAGAGCATGCTACAATATTCTAATGTGAATGACTTTCTGATACATCATTATTATTATTTTTTGCATTTTATGTGCAATTATTCAAAATTGGTACCTTGGTAATGTCATTGTTTAACAGAACATGTACACCTACCCTCAAATGCATATACTTGATGAGAAAATGTTCTCTTGTGAAATTTAAAATCTCTTTGAGACTCTGAGGTTTAATGTCTGTAATCACTTGGTGATTGAGTTTTTATGTTCTTGACATTTTTCTAAATGAATTCTTCTCTGATGTCAAACCTAGAATAGAAGCTTGTCTTTCAATGTATTAGGTTAAATGTTAAGGGGAGAACATCATCCAGGAAATTCCCTTTGGTGTTGTAGCAAATCTTAGACAATAATATGGAGGCAATTGTGTGCCAGACATGGTCAGGACACTGTGATAATTTGATCTCTGTGAACAGTTCAAAGCATCCAATATGTGAAATTCAGGCTGATTCAACCATTCTCCATGGCCACCCAGGCAGCTTCCTTGGGCATATTAGAAAAAAATAATCCAGACAGCAGCTGCAGAAAATTTGGGGACCCTTTTCCCTTTGAATGAGCATTTCCAGAAAGAAAAATAAATAAAATGTCAGGGTTTGTTCATCTGGTTGGCAAGTAAGCTCTCCCTCTTTTATGAAGGAGGTTGAGTTGAGGAATGTTGTGGTTTCTGGGATTCAAAGCTGGAGACACAGCACAACACACACCTTATTTGAGAGCAATTCACATCATACATTTTCATAAGGCATGGACCAGAAAGCAGGCTTTGTTTTCAAACTGTGTTTCCTTGGCACTAGTTGCAGCAATTTGGTATGTGGTTCATTGTCAAAATGCTGTGGGTGGCAAAAGCAATCAACTAAAGGTGCATGAAATATTTAAAATGGGGTGGTTTGCTGGGGCCAGTTACTTAACACTTAACACCTGTATTCCAATGACAACAATTAAGCCTCTTGTGGGATAATAATCTGTATTATAGGATGTCAGAGTTGGCAGAAACCTGACTAAGCAAACCTATTCTGTACTAGGCCAGACAGTAAATATTTTATGCTTTTCATACCATATTCATACTATACTTTTCATAAATGTATTCATATCTGTCTATTCCATTAAAGTCACAACTTCTCAATGCTATTTAACTCTGTCACTGTGGAAAAAAACTAGTAATAGACAATACACAAACAAGTGGGCATAGCTGTGTGTCAATAAAACTTTATCAAAACAGTCAGTGGCTGAATTTAGCTCTGGTTACAGTTTGCTGACTCCGTTTAGAGACCATTGCTTCTTTTGCAACTACGAAAAGCAAAACACAAAGAAGATAAAAGCATCTGTCACTGTTGTGTGCCAATTAATGGCAGGGCACAAAATAAAATAATCTCATATTATGTTCTATTTTTTTAACATGAAGTTTTGTTTTGTTTTGTTTTGAACATAGAAACAGTCCCTCTGTTGCCTCAGCAGCCTCAGCAAGAAATAAACAATTTTCCCCTCTTGGTTTTGACATTACCTTAACTGAAGTAAATGTCTCAGCTTAAGAATGTTATTGTCCTGTGAACATTTAATATAGAAAAACACTTTAGTGGAATAGACAGATATGAATACGTTTATGAAAAATGTACATTTTTCAATACTGAATTTATTACTTACAGCCTAATAGGGAAATCATTTCTAATAGAGAAGGAAAAAAAGATTTGACTATTAATAGTCTGTATCTCTGCTCAGAACATCGGTATCCTGGTTTTCCAGAACCTCTTCCCTATCCTTTGCTTATTTCAGTCTACCAATCCTTTAAATTTCTCTGTGAGGCCTCAGTGTTTTGCGACATCCCAGTTATCTGTGACCTCACTTGCCATAGAACTTATTTCATGCTTGCCTTTTGTAGTATTGTATTTCTTTGGTGATGTCATGGCCTATTTTATTTATCTAGATTTTTATTTATTTTTGGTAATGGTCAATAAAGGAGAATTAGGCAATAAGCAGAGCAGCAGAATATAAGCAGATAACTTTTAAATGCTGGAAAGAGAGTGAGAAAGAGTTTGATGAAGACTTCACTCAACTCCTCTCTGTCAAGAAAAAAGAGGTTTAAGAAGTAAGTGACAGCCCAGGTACACTGTTATTCTCTGTTTGGGTGAGTTCTGGTTCATGACCCTCTCAGGAAGGGCTAACACTTGATGAAAATCCTAAACATGGTGGGACGAAGGGTGCCTGTAAAGACAATGAAATGGAGGAGGGTGATTCTCCTGTAAACACACTCAGGTCAGTGTGCTCAGAATGTTGCCCCATTGCCCCAAAGGCTTGTCTAATACAGAAGACTCTAAGGATCATTAATTCTAATTCATATGAACATGTGCTATTTGAGTCAAATGGTTTCTTACTCAAATAAATTTTGGAAATGATGGGTTAATCAATATTCTACAAGCTACTTACCCTGGGACTTCTCAAAAACTTTAAACTGCCAGTATCAGGAAACACTGGGTCAGGGATAGGGTATGCAGTGCTTTCCTCACATGCTGGATTATTAAAATATTTTTATCAAAGAACACACAGTGGGACAAGCATCTTCCAGAGCACATC
This sequence comes from Carlito syrichta, assembly GCF_000164805.1. NCBI lineage: Eukaryota > Metazoa > Chordata > Mammalia > Primates > Tarsiidae > Carlito > Carlito syrichta. The sequence goes on along the minus strand of NW_006999112.1, from coordinate 284,470 downwards.
TAGGAAATGCTGAATTTCATTGTCCACATCATTCTGCGTCAGTGGAGTCTCACTTTCTTCAGTGACAGACCGAACACATAAGTCTTTCACCAAGGTTAGCTTAGGGCTTCTGCAAAAGCAAGGCAGCAGGACACTTGAGTGGTGGTCGACAGATCAGCACTTGGTAGATCTACTTGCTGGTAGATCAGCAGACCAGCATGCACCGTGACAATTAGAATGCATATACCTTCTTTTTCATTCATATTTATTTTCCAAAATATTCTTCCTTTCCTCTCAAATAGTTCTCCCTCTGTGTAATGTCTGTCTTTTCCTTTTCCCTCCTCCTGATGTAAATAAATGCACAATGGGGGGTCCCTGATTACTCAGGGGACAGCAAAGCTCAAACCACTCTGTCCTGCCCTTTCTGTTCCTGCCTGAGGCTCACTGTGTCCTCCCTTCCTGTTCCTACCTGAGGGTCTTTGTCCAGCTTTTCTTTCCTGCCCCTTCCCCTCAGGTCCCTGGCACTCCTGATCTCACTTATCTTGTTTTAATTTTTTCCTTCTTACTTATTAACATCTAAAACACACCACTCACTGCCCAATACTAATCAGCCTATCAGCGAATTTCATATTTTGACGATATCATGTTTAATCTCTCAATATTCTAATTGATTCTTTTTTTCATATTAGCCAGGTCTTGTTTTATGAGTATCAAATCTTTTGGAAATTCCTTATTTGTCTTCTATCCACCTCCTTTACAAAGGTAGTTGGTCTTTCTACTTCTCTTAAATGAAACTTTATTGGAAAACTATACCCTTAATTCTAGACTTGCTTTCTTCTTGTCTATTTCTCAGAGAACTAAGCATAAATAAGGTATACTTATTTAGAAGTTCTGATATTGTTCCTAGTGATACAGTCACCAACATCCCTATAGTGATACCTACTAGATGAGTTCTAGAGTTGAAAAGCTAGATGAGAGGGTTACATTGATTTGGAACATATCTAGCTCAACAGTTCTGTCTTGCTTCAGACACTAAATTTACTTTAATGGGCTTTGTAATCCAACGTATTTGTAGGTACTTCAAGAGAGCCCTGTGAGGAGGGTATACCTTTTGAGTAGAAACCAGACCTATTTTGCTTTCCCAGGAAACTTACAATTCTACATAATTTTCTTTTCTTTCTTTTTTTGTGAGAAAGCAGGATTTATTGAGAGCACAGTAAGGATCTGAGGATGCTGTTCAATTTTGCATAATTTTCTCTTATATATCAGAGGTCTTGAAATAGGTAGTTGTGTTAAAGCATACTTTATTTCTTACTATCCCTGCCCACTGAATCTAAACACCTTGACATCTCTGCTATTCCTCCAAAAGACCGAGCACAATCCAGTCTTATAGCCCTTGCATTAGTTGTTTCCTATGCCTGGAACTTACCTAATCTTTGCCATAAACACTCGGGTCATGTCTCAATCCAGTTGAGCTGCTATAGCAAAATACCGTAGACTGGGTGGCTTACAAACTAGAGTTGTTTATTTCTCACAGTTTTGGAGACTCAGAAGTCCAAGATCAAGATTCCAGCAGATGTAGTGTAGTGAGTACCTGCTCCTTCACTGATGACTTTGTTTTCACTGTCATCTCACATGGTGGAAGGGCAAGTGATCTTGCTGGAACCTTTTTAATAAGGACACTAATCCCACCCATGAGACCTTTTTTCTAATAGACCCAAGGTTCTATCTCCTAACACAGTCACATTGGGGTTTAAGATTCAACATTCACACTCACCTCCTTCATGTTAGGACTTTCAATTAATGACTATTTAAAAGGGAAATAACCCTCTCCACTATGATGCTCCTTAACCATCTTTCATTCAATTTTTCATCCCATCATCTTAAATCAAATATCATATATATAAAATGTTATATATATGAAACAAATGTATATTTGTTCATGTTTGTTTCATTTTTGTTTACATAAGCTGTTTCCACTAAAGTATAACTCTACTGAGACAAAATTTTTGCAGCTTCTTTTACTACTAATCCATCCCTAGCACCTAGAGCATGGCAGGTTTTCCAAGACTGTTTTGAATCAATGACTTTGGAAAGCAGTTTTTAGAACAACCGGCAGCAAGTCAGTTGTGTTGGTAAATCCCATTCGATGTAGTGACTTAGCCAGGAGCTGGAGAGATAAGGTCAGAGAGTAAATGACCACTTCTGCAGATAGTGACAGTAGTCTCACCAGGAAGAAACATTTGTGTTTAAGTTACTCCAGTCAGGTGTCCCACTGGAGGAGATTCAAGAGAGCAATCCCAGTGACTCTTTTAAAGCATAAGTTCAGATCATGTCTCTGCTTAAACCCTCTGATGCCTTTCAATCTTATTCAAGTAAAATCCAGAGTTCTTATCTCAGTCTTCAAGGTCTGCATGGTCTCCTTCTTCCCCTAGCATTTTCTTTCTACTCTGCACTCTCCAACGGTAATGTAAGACAAACCATATAGGTAATTGTAAAGTTTTTAGTAGAAACATTAAAAAATAAAAAGTAGATGGAATCAATTTCAATAATGCACTTTATTTAACATACTATGCCCACAATATTATCAATTTAACGTACAAGTCATGTAACACATTATTGAATTATTTCATATTCAAGTTTCATATGAAGTCTTTGATAATCAGGGTATATTTAGACTTACAGCACATTTCAATGTCCACCAGTCACATTTAAAGTGACCCTTAGCCATATGAGTCTAGTGACTACCATACTGGATAGTTTCTTCTGACACTTCTCTCTCTCAGATCATTCTGTTCAAGCTACATTGGTCTCCTTGTTGTCTTCCCGTTGTTCCTGTAATAGGAAAAAACACATTTTCACCTCAGTAAAGTTGCCAGATTAAACAAATACAAATTGAGGAGAGTCATTTAAACTTACATTTCAGATAAATAACAAATGATTTTTCAGTATAAGTATGTCCCAGGTGTTTCATAGGACATACTAGTGGCACAGTGGAACATACCTGTACTTGTCTTTTGTCTGGTAAATCCATACCTCAGGCCATTTGCATTTCTTCCCTCTGCCTGGACTACTCTTCCCCAGTTACTTTACTACCCTAGGTTCATGCAGGTCTCAGCTCAAAGGCCTTAGGGAGGTATTTTCTTGTGACTCTACAGCAAATACCTATGTCTCTACATAATTATTTGCTATTATTATTTTACCTTTTAGGTGGTGAATCATTAACAAAATGTATGTAATATACATGTACACACATCTTGTTTTATTGCGTTTCATTCTGTTGCGCTTTGCAGATGTTGCATGCTTTCTGAATTGAAGGTTTGTGGCAACCTTGCCTCAAGCAACTCTGTCAGTGCCATTTTTACCAACAGCATGTGCTCACTTCATGTCTCTGCGTCACATTTTGGTAATTTTTGCAACATCTCAGACTTCATTATTGCTATATCTATGATTGTGATCTGTGGTCAGTGATCTTTGATGTTACTATTGTATTATTTTGAGTCACCATAAACCACACTAATATAAAATGGTGGACTTGATTAATAAATGCTGTGTGTGCTCTGACTGCTTCACTGACCAACCATTCTCCTATATTTTTCTCTCTCTCCTTGGGTCTCCCTATTCCCCGAGACATTACAAAATTAAATCTGTTCATAACCCTGGAGTAACCTCTACATGGTCAAATGAAAGGAAGAGTTGCACATTTCTCACTTTAAACCTAAAGCTAGAAATGATTAAGCTTAGTGAGAAAGGTATATGGATACCCGAAGATTAAAACAACACCCTTACCTATCACCATACACAAAAAATCAACTCTAAGTGGATCAAAGACCTAAGCAGAAAACCTCAAACTATAAGAACCTTAGAGAAAGCAGGAGACACTGTTGTGGAAATTGGAACTGGCAACCAATTCCTGATCAAACCCCAAGTACCCATGACATAGAAATAAGAGAGATAAGTGGGACCGCATCAAATTGACAAGCTTCTTCAAAGCCAAAGAAACCATTGAGAGAGCAGGGAGACAGCCCACAGGCTAGGAAAAATTATTTGTCAATTGCATATCAGACAAAGGCCTAACATTTAGCATCTACAAGAAACTCAAACACGCTGAAAAGAAAAAAACCAAACAGCCTCATTGCAAAGTAGCCAAAAGATATAAATAGACACTTCTCAAAAGAAGACATATGAGCAGCCAATAGATACATGAAAAAATACTTAGTCTAACTAGTCATCAACGAAATGCAAATGAAAACCACACCGTGATACCACCTAACTCCAGTCTGGATGGCCATCATCAATAACTCAAAAAACAACAGATGCTGGAGAGGATATGGTGAAAAGGGAACACTTCCTCACTATTAGTGGGAGTGTAAACTAGTTACAACCTCTGTGGAAATCAGTGTGATGATTCCTAAGAGATCTATAAAATGACCTTCCATATGAACCCGCAATCCCCCTACTGGGAATATACCTGGAGGAACGCAAATCACTCTATGAAAAAGATACCTGCACATGCATGTTTAGTGCAGCATTATTCACAATAGCAAAAACATGGAACCAACAATGCTGCTTATCATAAAGGGACTCAATAAAAAAATGTGGTACATTTACATGATGGAATATTACACAGCCATAAATGAGAACAAAATTATGAAGTTCGCAGCAACTTGGATGGACTTATAGTCTATAATACTGAGTGATCTATCACAGAAACAAAGAACTGAGTACCACATATTCTCACAAGTGAACCTTGAACAAATATCATAATACTATAAGAAGGGAATTTTTACAGTGGGAAACTGCCAGGAGAGTGTGGGGGGGGGCACATCTTATCAACCAGGGCACCTGCAGAATGAACATTTGTATACCTAACCCTGAATTGTATCCCACATCTTTAAAATAAAAAATTTTTAAAACTCCAGGTGCAGTGGTTCAGGTCTGTAATCCCAGCAATTTGGAAGGCTGAGGTGAGGGTATTGCCTGAGCCCACAGGTTCGAGAACAGCCTGGGCAATTTGGTGAGACCTCATCGCTACAATAAATCAAAAAATTAGCTGGGCATGGTAGTGCGCCTGTAGTTCCAGCTACTTGGAAAGCTGAAGCAGCAGGATCGCCTGAGCTCAGTATGTCTTTGCTGGGGTGGCTGTGAGCGTTCCACTGCACACCTGCATGGGGGACAGAGTGAGACTCCAACTCAAAATTTAAAAAAAGAAAGAAAAAAGAAAAAGAGTTGAGACAGGCCGAAAACTAGGTCTCTTGTTCCAGTCACTTAGCCAAGTTGTGAATGCAAAGAAAGAGTTCTTGAAAGAAATTAAAAGTGGTATTTCACTGAACACACAAATGATAAGGAAGTGAAATAGACTTATTGCTGATGTGGGGAAAATTTTAGTGGTTTGGATAGAAGATCAAACCAGCCACAACATTCCTTTAAGCCAAAGCCTAATTCAAAGCAAATCCTTAACTCTCTTCAATCCTATGAAGGCTGAGAGAGGTAAAAACATTTCAGAAGGGGAGTTAGAAGCTAGTAGAGGTTGGTTCATAAGATTTAAGGAGAGAAGCCATCTCCATAACAGAGAAGTGCAAAGTAAAGCAATATGTGCTGATGTAGAACCTGAAGGTGGCTACACTAGACAACAGATTTTTAATGTAGATGAAACAGGCTTATATTGGAAGAGATACCATCTAGGACTCTCCTAGTCAGAGAGAAGCAAATGCCTGAATTCAAAGCTCCAAAGGACTGGTTGACTCTTGTTGCTGGTGACTTTCAGTTGAAGCAATGCTTGTTTTCCATTCTGAAAATCCTAGCATCCCTTAGAATTAAGTTAAATCTACTCTGCCTGTGCTCTATAAATAAAACAGTAAAGCCTGGATGACAGCACATCTGTTTACAGCATGATTTAATGAATATTTGAAGCCCACTGTTGAGACTTACTGCTCAGCAATCAATAAGTAAATAAATAAAACACTTCAAAATAATACTTTTCATCAACAATATGCAGTATCACCAAAAACTCCTTTGAAGAAATACAAGGAGATTAATGTTGTTTTCTTGCTGCTAACCCGGTAGCCATTTTTCAGTCCAGGGATCAAGGAGTAATTCTGACCTTTAAGTCTTATTATTTAAAACAAACATTTTGTTAGTCTACAACGGCTATAGATCATTATTTCTCTGATGGATCCAAGTAAAGTGAATTGAAAACATTCGGGAACTGAATACCACATGTTCTCACACATAAGTCTTGTAAGTGGACACTAAACATTGGGCACACAGGCACAAAGGTAGGAGCAACAGATGCTGGGCACTGCAAAAGGACAGAGGGAGGGAGAGAAGATGAGGAACACGCAACCACTCGTTGGGTGGTTCACTACGAGGGAGGAAGAGGGCTTGCTAGAAACCTAAACCTTGCCTTTATGCAATTTATCTATATAGCAAATCCTTACACGTGCCCCACAACTCTAAGACAAATAAATAAATAATGAATAAATAATTAAAATCTTTTGGAAAGAGTTTACCATTCTAGATGCATGCCATTAAGAACATTTGTGATTAATGGGAGGAGACCAAAACAGCAACATTAACTGGAGTTTGGAAGAAATTGATTCTAGCTCTCATGGATGATTTGGAAGGTGGTTCATGATTTCAGTGGAGGAACAGCAGATGTGATGGAAGTATCAAGAGAGCTAGAATTCAAGAAGAGCTTAAAGATGTGGCCGAACTTTTACAACCTCATAATAAAACCTGGACAGACACGGAGTTGCTTCTGATGAATGAACAAAGAAAGTGGTTTCTTGAGATGAAATCTCAAGAAGAGGCTGTGGACACCATTGAAATGACAACGTAAGACTCAGAATATTACATGAAGTTAGTGGATAATGCAGTAACAAGGTTTGAATGAATTGCCTCCAAGTTTGAGAGAAGTTCTTCAGTGGTAAAGTGCTATCAAAGAGCATTGCATGCTATGGAGAAATCTTTCAAGAAAGCAAGAGCAAATTGATGTGGTAAATTTCACTGTTGTCTTATTTTAAGAAATTGTCACAACCACCCCAACTTTCAGCAACCACCATTCTGATCAGTCAGCAGCCACCAATATTGAGGCAAGAGCTTCCACCAGCAAAATGATGATGAATTACTGAAGACTCAGATGATCTCTAGCACTTTGTAATAGTAAAGTATTTTTAATTAAGATATGCACATGTTTTAGAAACAGTGCTATTACACATTTAATAGACTACAATATAGTGTAAACGTAACTTTTATGTGCACTGGGAAACCAAAAAATTTGTGTAACTTGCTTTATTAAAATATTTGCTCTATTACAGTGGTCTGGAACTAAAACTTCAATATCTTTGAAGCTAACTAACCTATTTTTATTATTTTAATGTAATCTATTACTTTCTAATAATTTAATTACCCTTCCACTTGAAAATAATACAAACAATAGATTTCACAAATTTTACTCTAAATGAGTCCTCTCTAGACCATTCTACATTTTGTGATGGATAATTCAGATGTTGATGATAATTACAGTTTTTCATATACTTAATGTAATAAACATATAACTTGATAAATACAGACTATTCTCCTGTAAACACTAACAGAAACTTATGCACACACTTTCTTTACATGGATCCTAGGTTTATGACTCTTTCAACTTACTGTGTTCCAACAGACAATAACTTCATATATTTATTGAGGGCACACCATGACTGACCTCTGAGGTGCACTTCAAGATGAACTCTGATAACTTTCATATTTTTACTTTAAACACAAGATGTCCCAGGACCATATTGCTTTACTGATACCCAAGATATGGCTCCAGTTACCGCTGCAAGCAATGGCTCATTCAAATAAAGTGCAAAGATGTGATCCTTGGTTCATTTATTCCTTGAAGATTGTATACAACGTGACTAACAAAGCAGTTTATACTTTAATGACAGAACCTTTCATAGCTGTGTGTTCATATGGATACATTTAAACTAATTCTAATTCAATCACATAAGTTTATGTCTTGCCCCAATGTAAAAGAACCCCAATTGATAAACTATTTTTTGGGAACTAAGTTAAGTGTGTGCTATATGCAACATCCTCACATCAATAATATATATTTTTGTGTCATGTCATGTGTCATATAATTACTAAATTATCAAACTTAAAAAATGTTTCCTTTGATAATTTCAGATTTCTTTCAATACCAAAAAGCAATACTCAGGAGACATTCATTTTTATGGTGTCACATTTTGTATTCAGACAAGAACTCTAAAGTATGGCACAACTGGGTGTGACCTGGTATCTTATACCTTTTTTCTGATCCCGGTTTTGAATCTTCAAGTGGTTTAGATCAGCAGTTTTCACACTTTGGCAGGCACCAGAATCACCTTGCTAACACTGACTGCTGGGTTCTGCTCCCAGAACTTCTGACTCAGTAGCATTTCTAAAAAATTCCCTGGAGATGTTGATTTCACTGGTCTAGGAACCCCATTGTGAGAACCACCAGTGTGTATGGTCCTCCACATCTTCTGAACTCAGCACTGCCTGCATCAAAAGAGAAGGAAGGACCACCACCCCTGCCACCTCAGAGGGCACTGAGAAATTTGAAGTCATTTGGTATCACAAAAGCAACCTTATTCCTAGTGGAAAATGACAGTGAACAACAGAACTGAGACAATTTTTTAAAAATAAAATTCTTCTGCAGTTTTATATTTTTGTGGGTCAAAATAGAGAGCTAGCTATCTCAAGCTAAGCCTTGTCATAAAACATTTTTTGTTTTTCTTTCTGTTTTCCTTTTCTTGTGACATTGTTAATTTTTTTTTTTTTACAAGAAGCTTAATTTTGAATGTTTCTCAGAGCCCTGGACTACATTCACAGAATTATTTTTTATTATCGTCTCATTAATTTACTATCCCTAATGTACAAAGGCAAGTTAAAAAGTTAAAAAATAAAAAAGTATTGTAAAAATATTAGGAACCTAAGTTAAATATAAAATTCAAAACACCATTCAGAATGTTCTTCAAGGAAACACTTTATTTGGCCCAGTTAATATGATGCTCTCAGAATTCCTAAAGCATCACAAACAAACCACTAGATCAATTTTTTAAAATATAAAAATAAATAAAACCCCTAGCAACAATTTGCATTCTTTGATAATTGCACTATCACCACAAAGAATAAACGCCTACTATTTATGAAAAGTAATTCACCAGAATATTTTCTCCCCATTGTAATTAGGAACAGCACATGATTAATTTTATGAAATAAAAATTAAATTTCCCAGGTCTTTGTTTCATACATAGAAATCCTTTCTTGCCTTTGTTTTAATTGAGGATGCTGATATGAGAGTTGGTCCACGAGAAATAAACTGTGCTCCATATTGCAGGGATAGTTACAAAAGGATAACTAGCAGAGGTACTTTTCAATGATGTGACAATCAATAAAAGAGCCTGAGAGCAAGGAACGGGAATTTAAGTATATTATGCTAAGAGCTTGATAAAAGTCTACAGAAGTGGACAGGAATTGAACTTGTTCCAGTGTAGTGGATTTTTTTTTTATTTTTTATTTTTTTGGTTCCTGTTTTCAGGACTGTTCCCTGGCCAAATGTAACTGATTAATTTTTTTTTTTTGTCTGTTCCCAATCTTATTGTAATACCTGTCAAGAGAATGAATATGTAATACTATTCTTTTCTCATTACCATCCTAATATTGTCACTAGAAATAACTAACGTGCCATTCCGTATTATTAAGAGATTTGTTACATGAGTGATAAAGAACTAACATTCCTTATCTCATTCCATAGTCCCATCTTCCATGCAAAGGAGCGGGTTCAGATAAAAATTAGCTTTGTGCTCAGGTTGAATTCATTCTGTGAAGTGATAATATTTCAAATGTATTATAAGAGGATTCCCCTGTCCTGAGTTCTGATATGGGAGGATTTGTCTAATGTAAAAAAGGAGAAAAAAAAACTGACGAAATATACATGGTAATTTCAATGCATTTATAAGAATAAAATGGGCCTTCTAATGCAAGTCCTCTTTTGTATGTAATGGGAAGCGAGAAAAATAGGACAAAAATCTCCACCATAAATTAAAGATAAAATCATTGGAAAGTTTGATACAGGAATGTGAGTGTGCATGCTTGCATGTGTATTTTATATCCTTTACAAAATAACAGATCTGCTAGATTTAGTTAACCGTGATAAAGTCATGATAAAAGAATATATTATTACATACTAATGGGTCCAAATGCTTACATGAAATACAAGCATAGAAACGTGAGAATTGTAGAAAATAACTTCTAAAAAAAGCTGTAAAGGCACATTTCCCACCTGAAGAATCACCTTTGGCTGAAAAAAAGGAGATCCATATTTAGCTCAACCGGCAGATCTTAGCAGATACTTATTAAACACTCTTTGGGAGTACCACTCAGTACATTAGTACAAGCAAGACCAGCAGAGTGCTGCTGGGGGGTTAGAACAATTCACAGGTGCTTCTAGATAGACCTTTTAGAAAAGGGTGTGTGTGTGTGTGTGTGTGTGTGTGTGTGTGTGTGTGTGTGTGTGTGTGTTTCTTGGGACTTTTAAAGAATAACAAGGGCAACCGTATATTGGCTATTCACTAGAGGCCATGATCTATTTCAATCATGATATACCTTTCCCTTTGAAAACTATGTGAGGTAGGATTTACATATAAAGAAAAGGGCTCAGAGAGTTTAAAAAAAATTCCTGTTACACAATTATTAAGTGGCAGAGGCATAATCAAAACCTAGTTCTACTTAGCTCCAAAACCAATGCATTCTCTCTTCAAAATTCTTAAATGCAGAAAGGCTTCTCTTAAGAGAGGTTCGTGATTTTGAGTGCCATGTTAGAGTATAATTGTTAATAGCCAATAAAAATTTACATTTTCTTAGCTAACAGTGCACAGGTATATTTTCTTAGATTGTAGCTTACTACAATTTTGCAATTACAATTATTACACATCATATATCTTGAATGTAACTCCTAATATAATATACATGAATAGATGCTTTGATGGTGTTACTGCTTCTGTCAATAAATTATGCTAATTCAGTAAAGACTCATTCAGGTTTGAGAGTTTTTGGTGAATCAGTCTTAGTGGTTTGGTTTTGTTGTTTTTGTTTTAAACTAAGTAGAACTGTAACTGCATCTTATAAGACCCTAATCTAACAAGAGTCTGGGGTCATTGTGTAGGTTTTCATAATTACTGGGATGTTTGTATGGGCACTGGATATAGACTTTAATGACTCTAAGATAAAAGATAATATTCTGGTATAAAGAACTAAGTTAATTCAACAGCCATTAAAAGAAACTAAAATTTCTAGCCAGACTTAAATCCAATGATGTTGGGTCATCTGGATGTTTCATCACCAAACTTTAGGACCACCAACCTTGACTTTTAGTTAGTTATAGAAACTGGTGCCCAATTAAAATACTTCTTGGCAAGCAACTTTCTCAAGTAAGGCAGACTAATTACTGTAGGGAATGAGGAGAGAGTCGTGCTCTAAATCATACTGTCTGACCTCAGAAGGAGGAACAGTTTAGTGCCAAGAATACAGCTGTAGAGGGTGAATAAGAAGAAATAAAATTTGCACTGGTATTAAATCTCACCTACTTGAAAGGACATTGAATGACTTTATGCCTCATTCTTGAGTTTGTTTGATAACAGTTTAAGAGTTGAATGAGCATGAAATGTTTTACAAATTTGTAACATGAATTATAAAATGTAAAACATTTAAAAATGTTTTATAAATTCATTCATATAACATTTAAGTTCTTTATTAATATTTTGAAGTTGTATCAAAACTGTTTATCATGTTTATCATATGACATACAACATACTCTAAAGTCATATATAATAAATAAGTACTTTGAATGATTTTTCAACTGATAGAGATGACTTGCCTTCTTTGATATTTTTTGTTTGTTTTCTTTTCATCTGCTGTATTCTATTATGGTATAGTCACATGCAAAAAACAAGCAAGAGAATCCCGACATTTTCTTGAGCATTGTAAGAGTGACATCCTCTGACATTTAAATAACTTGCATCTTGAGAAGTAATCTATTTATAATGATAATTCTCACTGTTGCTAAAAATCATCTCAGTAGATTTCTGGAAGTTTGACCTGCTTCCCAGTTTAAATAGAAAAGGTGGGTGATATCTTCACAAACTGCAGAAAACCTATGTTATTGTAATAGTATAACACACATGAGGTCATACACACATGCACACACAAACGCACAGGAATAAGCCTCAGTAGAATTTTATAAAGATAGAAAAAACTTTTCTACTCCAGAAACAAGCATTTTGATTCCTCTAGACAAGTAGATTTCATTTAATCTGGCTTTTTCAGATGATAGTAAGTAGATACTCTTATAAAAGTGTGTAAAAATGAAAAAAGGAGATACTTTTAGAATGACAAAGTCCAATTCACAAAATTAGAATTTTACAAATATTACCTACCTATAAATAAAAACATAATTGATATATATTTCTTTTTAATGTCAACTTGCTTACTTTGCTCAGTAAGAAAAAGATGATAAATCTTAAAACACATGGCTTAAACAAATGCTGGACTTCGACATTGTATTCTATCTTATGCCTGTTCCAAAAGACATAATCTACGTTTTTGTGACCATTTCTTGCTTTAGGGAGCTATTGCTCAACCATATTGCATGCATACACATGTATGCTAAACATGTATTGCTTATGTACATGCTAAAAGTGTTTTTTCAGGTAATGAATACATTAATTTATGCATATTTTTTCTTCTTTCCACTAAGCTCTGCATGATGCTGGCTATAGTTGAATGATGTTTTAGGTCTTGTTGTCTTTGGCAAGTGCATTATTTCTACTCAACATGTATTCCCTTGGTGCTGGAGAGATTGTATGGAGTTTGGAACCCCCTCTCACACAGAGTTGCTGCCTCTTTTAGATGCAAGCTAAAAAATTGATCCTCCATCTTTTCAGCACTGTGAAATTTCCACTTTAGCATCATTAAATATTATCTTGGCAGTCCTAATTCAAAAATGGCTCAGGGACATTATTGCTTTACCACTTTCCATCTGGTATTGTGAGAAATCCATTGTCCTATGACTAAGGGCCCTCTATGTTGAGTAAGACTTGAGTCTTCATGGTCAGCTGTATAAAGAAAAATTTCAAAGTCCATAGGACTTCTGTAGAATTTCTTCTTTTTGAATGATGAAGAAAGACCATCTGCGATCTTTATAGCAGCTCTGTCCAATAGAACTTTCTGTGATGGTGGATTATTCTATATTTGTGCTGTCCAGGATGGTAGCCACCAGCCACATGTGCTGCTGAGCACTTGAAATGTCACCATTTATATTTAATTTTAATTGATTTAAATATGATTTAAATAGACACTTGTTGCTAGTAGCTACAACATTGGATAATGTAGCCTTAGTGGATAATTGGAAAATTGTCCAGAAATTTGTTTGGGAATCGATCTAAGTAGCTGTTTTATATTTGGGTTTCTACTACTGATTTTCAACCGTGTGTTTATTATATAGTACAGTGATAGTGACTGAGAGAAAAAGAGAAAAAAATCCATATATATATATATGTATGTGTGTGTGTGTGTGCTTATTTGTATATCTGTGTATGCGTGTTTGTGTGTTTGTAACTGTCTTTCAGAGAGCCTTCAATATTGATAGAAAGATGAAAGAGAATGTGTATAAAATGTGTTCATCAGTTGATGGATACTTAGAAGACAAGATCATGAAGTCGTCTTAATATGTAAGAAATTGCACCTGAACTTCCTTAACCCATAGCACTTCTGACAGCCTACAGATATCATTGTAATCTAAGAATCTGGCATTTAATCTCTTGAATGGATTGGATGAAATATGGTAATACATTGACTGCATTAAAGACAAGAACCTGGATAAAATAAGACAGACACAGAAGGACAAATGCTGCATAATCTCACTTGTAATAGAAATAAAAACAGACACAAAACTCTTAGAAGCAGGAGTAGAGTGGTAGTTGTTGGGAGCTGGAGGTGAGGGCAAAATGGGAGATGTTGGTTAAGGAGAATAAGATTTCAGTTAGACAGAATGAATAAATTCCAAGGATCCATTGTGCAGAATGGTGACTATAGCTAATAATAATGTATTGTATGCACTAATATTGCTAAGTAAGTACATTGTAAATATTCTCACCACAAAAAATAATAGCTACGTGAGGTGATGGATTTGCTTGGCATGATTGTGACAATCATTTCACAGTGCATGCATATATATCAAAATATCATGTTGTATACCATAAATATATACAATTTTATCCCATAAAGAAAAAACTTACAATGTGTTTGATGATATAATATTCTGGACTCAGCTCACCATTGTACTTCACTAAAATTATTAAATCAACTCTTGGATTTGGGTATACAACAGATTGCAGCAATATAATGTCACCATTTGAATGCTGGGCAAATTTCTGTTTCTGTGGCATTTGACATATGGAAAATAATCATAGTCATTATAAGCTGTGCAAATCCTCTGGTCCATAATAGGTAGTTAGTAAAAGTTTATTGAATGCTATATCATTTCTATTGGAAAGAATGTTCAAACCATATGCCAATACGGCAGTCCCTTCTTATCCATGAGGGATACAGTCCAAGAACCCCAATGGATGCCTGAGATCCTATTTATGCTACTTTTTCCTAAATATAAATACTTATGAAAATTTATTTATATTATATTTGTCCCTAATAATTTGTACTGCCGTTTGTGATTACAATAGACTAAAAAAAAGAGGAAATGAAAAAGTTTATTAATCATTCAAATATACATTTTCTGCTGTTAAACTATCCTAATAAACTAAAGATAACATTTCTTAAAAGATCAAGAATAAGCCAGCCTCGGTGGCTCAGCCTGTAATCCCGCGCCTTTGGGAGGCTGAGGTGAGTGGATTGCCTGAGCCGCGGGTTCGAAACCCGCCTGGGCAGCGAGACCTCATCTCTACAATAAATCAAAAAATCAGCCAGCCGTGGTAGCGCACGCCTGTAATTCCGGCTACTTGGAAGGCTGAGGCGGAAGGATCGCCGGAGCCCAGCAGGTCGAGGCTGCGGTGGCCGGGAGCGGCCACTGCACTCCAGTCTGGGCGACAGAGTGAGACTCCAACTCAAAAAAAAAAAAAGGATCAAGAATAAAACATGTTTATTTTTCCTGCTTTTGTTATTTTTCAGAAGGTATTGCCAAATGCAATAAGATATATTCAAAATTAACTAGTTAATGAATAATAAAAGATGAATGCATTGCCATTTGAAAACAGAATTATTTTGACCATAGAAAAATCTTAGAAAACAAACTAAAAGCACTAGCATTCTTTACAATTTAATACATTTACTATGTGCTAGCAACCATAATTTATTGTCTAGATGGCAAACTTTGGAGTTAAACTGGTTGATTTAAAATAGCACAAAGTTATGTAACTTTAAATAAGTCACTTATATTCCTTGTGCCTCACTTCCTGGAGTTATTAGATGGAGGTAATAGTATTTACCTGTAGAGTTTTGTATAATAAATGATCTGATTCATGTAAATTAGCAAAGTACTTATCACATAATAGATGTCCAATAAATGGTAATTTGTTAGTGAGTTAGTTATAGTTGTTCTTGCTACTTAGTACCTAGAACAGGAGAAAATGATTCCATTCACAGTAGCAAAAATACAAGATAAAAGTATGACAACATTAATTCAAAAGATGGTAGCAATAATTTGGGAATTTTAAGATTTTTTTTAACTAGACATAAAGAAATACTATTGACTAAAGATGATATATATTGTAAACTCTATAGCAACCGTTTTCTCAAAGAGGTAGAAATAATGAGCCAAGAGTAGATATAAAATAGAATTATAAAAAATATCCAACTAAAAATTAGACAGAAAAAGAGAAAAAAACTACAAATAATAGAAAACAAATTTAAAGTGGTAGATTTAAATTGAACTATATCAATAATTATATTAAATGCAAATTATCTTACCCCAAAATTTAAAAGGCTGAACTTGTCAAGTTGTATAAAATACACAGCTAACTATAGGATGTCTAAAAAAGCACACACACTTTAAATATGAAGCGATAGACATATTAAAAGTAAATATATAATGAAAGATATGTTATATAAAGATTAATCAAAAGAAAGTGGTAGTGGTTATATTAAAATAATACAAACTACAATGTAAAACATAAATTATACTAGGAATAAAGGACATTAAATACCAAAACATTATCAAATAACAGCAACAACAACATAAATGACATTGCTAAATGTGTTTGTACCTAACAAGAAGGTTTTCTTCACAAAACAAAAATTGGTCAAACTGAAAAAAGGAAATAGCAAATTCACATCATACTTAGAGTCTTAAAAATATGTCACTAATCAGTAGAATAAGCAGGAAAAAATATCCTAAAGATATGGAAAATTACAACATAACTATCAACAAACTTGATCATATTAACATTTCAACACCAGCAAAATATACTTTCATTTCAAATGTATATGAAATATTCACCACAACAAACAATTTTCTGATCCATAAAAATACCTCAGTAAAGTTATGAAAATTAAAGTCCTACACAGTGCTATATTTGAGCATAAGAGATTTTAACTAAAATTCAATAAGAAAATATCTGCAAAATCCATGAATATGTGGAAATTAATAAACACACTTCTTAATAATTTATTGTTCAGAAATAAAGTCACAGAGAAATTTAGAAAATATTTTGAATTGCATGAAAATAAAAGCATATATATTAAAATCTGTGTGTGCAGCTACAAAAGTAATTGGGGAAAAATCATAGCATTAAATGATTCAATTAGAAAAGAGAAAATATCCAAAATAACCATAGCTTCTACCATAAGAAACTAGATAAATAAGATCAAATTAAACTCAAAGGTAACAGAAATAAATAAACAAAAATATGAGTAGGCACTGCTACAATTTAAAGAAAAAAATCAATAAAACCAAAGCTAGTTCTTTGAAAAAAAATCAATAAATTAATAAAGCTCTCACTAGGCTTATCAAGGAAAAAAGAGAAAAAATACAATAAAAAGATAATTAATAATAGGAATAAAAATGCAGATATTACCATAGACCCTACAGATCTTTAAAAAAAAAAAAGAGCATATTATGAAAACTTTATGCCAATAAATTCAACAATTTATATGGCATAGACAAATCCTCGACAAATACATACTACCAAACCTCAGTCCTACATCTATTAAAGAAATTAAATTTGTAGTTAAGTATATTAAGGTTGGGCGCGGTGGCTCAGCTTGCAATTCTAGCACTTTGGGAGGCCAAGGCGAGAGGATTGCCTGAGCCCAGGGAGTTCGAGTCCAGCCTGGGCAAATTGATGAGACCTCGTCTCTACAGTAAATCATAAAAACTAGCCTGGCGTGGTGGCGTGAGTCTGAAGTTCCAGCTATTTGGAAGGTTGAGGCGGAAGGATTGCCTAAATCCATCAGTTTGAGGCTGCAGTGACCGGGAGTGTGCCGCTGCACTCCAGCCTGGGCGACAAGAGTGAGAATCCAAGTCAACAACAACAAAAAAAGAATCTAAAAAAAAAAAAAAAAAAAAAAAAAATCATGTTCCAAAACTTTTGCTGGTGAATTCTATCAAGCATTTAGGGAGGAAATTATACAAATTTTACAGACTTTTCTAAAATATAAAACATTTTAAGAAGGCCAGTATTATTGTTACCAAACTAATGTAAAGACTTTGTAAGAAAAAAAATATATAAACCAATATCTCCTGTGAAAATACATGCAAAGAACTTCAAGAAAATGTTAGAAATTAAAATTAGCAAACTATAAAAATGACAATACATCGTGAACAAGTGGGCTTTTCCTGGAAATGCAAAGCTAGTTCAATATTTGAATCAATGTAATTCATTGAATCAAGAGAGAAAAAAATGCATATGATTATCCTCAAGATGGAAAAAAAGTTGACAAAATCAACATTAATTCATCATAAAAATTCTTAGCAAACTAGGAATAAAAGGGAACTCTCTCATTCTGATAAAAGGCTGGTACAAAAATACCTACAATTAACATCAAAATTTAGGATAAAATTGATTGTTTTCTCCTTAAGATTGGAAAGAAGTTACATCAAGGGACATCTGCTCTCATTACATCTATTCAACATTGTACTAGAGATTTTATTCAGTGTAATAGATAATAAAAAGAAAAAAATAGATTGAGAAGGAAAAATAAACCTGTCTCTATTCACAGATCACACGATTGTCTACATACCAAATCCCAAAAGTTTACAACAGCGGTATTACTACAAAAATATGACTTCAGCAAGGTTGCAGGGCACAAAGTTAATTTGAAAAATGTATTTATTTTCAGCTAGTAGAAATAAACAATTGGAAATAAAGTTTTTAAAGGTAACATTTATAATAGCACCAAAAATATACTTCAGCATAAACTTTAAAAAATGCATAATTTGAATGACAAAAACTATAAGACACTGATGACAACAAGCAATGAGAACTATGTAAACAGAGAGATACTATGGCTAGAACTTATTGTGATGGTAGATTCCCCTAAATTGACCTATAGATACAGACAGCACAATTCTAATAAGGCATATTTGTAGAAATCTATAAGCTATTATTACATTTATACTGAAAGACAAAGAAATTAGACTAGCCAAAACAACATTAAAAAAAAGTGGAGAACTCAGTAAATGATTTCAAGATTTACTATAAAGTAACCATAAGCTACACCATGTGATATTACTGGGCAAACAACATTGAAAGTCTAGAATGGAACCCCACACATGTGACCAATTGATTTTTTTGACATGTGTGCAACAAAAATTCACTGGAGAAATGACTGTCTTTTTAACAAATGGTAGTGGAACCAATGGTAATTCATCTGATGAATCAAAGCAAATGAAATCTCAAATTATATCTCACATGATGTACAAAATTTATCTCAAAACGAACACAGATTAATAGACCTAATGCAAAAATCTAAAACTAAAAAATTCTGAATTAAAACATAAGAGCAAATCTTTGTGACTTTGCATTAGGCAAACATTTATTAAATATGATCAATAAAATATTAAAAATTGGACTTTCTCAATATTAAAAACTTCAGATTTTTTAAAAGAGCTATTTAGGAAGTAAAAAGTTGTGGGAGGAAATAGTTGCAAACATGTAATTGATAAAGGACTGACCTCTAGAATGTATAAATAACACTCAAAATTCAATAATTAGGAAATGTACAATTCAATTAAAGAATGGGTAAAACATTTGAACAAACATTTCACCAGTAAAAATTTATGAATGAAAAACAAGCATGTAAAGAGATGCTCAACCTCATTATTAATTAGTGAATTGCAAATTAAACCACAGTGTTATACCACTACACACCTATTGCAATGACTGAAGTACTAGTACTAACAGTAACATTGAACTAACAATGCCAAGTGCTAATAAGAATATGAAGCCATTGGATGGAACCCACTTTATGTTGCTTATGGGAATGCAAAATGTTGCAGCTGTTTTGGAAAAAGTTTAACAGTTTCTTGTATAGTTAAATACAGATGATCCCTGACTTATGATGATTTGAGTTATAGTTTTTTGACTTGACAATGGTATGGAAGTGATAGGTTTCAGTAGAATCCGTAATTTGATTAACCATACAGCCATTCTGTTTTTAGCATTCAGTATAGTATTCAGCAAATTAAATAAAATATTCAACACTTTATTATAAAATAGGTTTGTGTTAGATAATTTTGCTCAACTGTAGGCTAATGTAAGTGTTCTGAGCACTTTTAAGGTAATCTATACTGTGCTATGGAGCTTGGTAGATTAGGTGTACCTGAATTAAATGTTTTTGAATTATGATATTTCCAATTTACAATGGGTCAGGATGTAACACCATCATAAATCATGCACCATCTGTATATGATTATCATACTATCAAGCAATTTCGTTTCACTCCTTGATATTTACCCAAGAGCAATGTAAACATACACAAAAACTTGTATATGAATATTTATAAATAGCTTTGTTTATAATCACCCTAAATGTTCTTCATCTGTTGAATGGATTAACAAACTGCGAGACATCCATGAAAGGTCATAGCCTCCTGGTATACACAGTAACAGAGATGAATCTCAAACGTGTTGTGCCCTGTGAAGAAACCACACTCAAAAAGCTTCAAATTGTAAGATTTCATTTCCTGGGATCTGGAAAAAGGAAAATTTGGGGCCAGAAAGAGGTCAGTGGTTGTCAGAGTTTGGAGTGAGTAAAATTGACTATGGGCATGAGGAATTTCTGAGGCAATGAAATAATCATATCTTGATTATTGTGGTTGTGTTTACATATCACTGTGCACTTACCAAAACGCATAGACATGTGCACTAAAAATAGTGAATATTAATATATATATAAATTATAGGTTAAAAAAAACCCTGACTACTGAAAAAGTCTTAAATCTAAAAAAAGAAAACAGAAAATAATTACTATCAACCGCTAATATCAACAAACAATAAAAGGAGGGAGGGGAGAGAGGAAAGGGCGATTGAACTAAATGTGGAAGACCTTCAAACTAGGAATAACAGTATGAAATAATACTTACATGGCAAAAGGTTTGCCTGAATGTTTACATGAAAATATAGAGCCATGTAAAGATAGAAGTACAAATGTGACAAAAATGAAAATTATTTCCAAATTAATTTATAATGTTTGTGTTAAAATGTGCATAAGTGTCATAAAAGAAGATTGGTCAAATCAATCTAGAGTGCTTCTGAAAATAGACTAAAGATGTAAATAAGAATAACTCAGATATTATATAATAAAGCATAATATACTTATTTAATAAACATAAAATTATAACTTTTTATGTAAAATTCTTGAGGCAATACTTATAGAAGTATTTAGTGTATATATGGATACAGTATGGGACAAAGAAAGCAATAAATGTTAGTAGTAGGGGATTTTTTCTATCTAGATAGCAGAATCAAGCCAGATCCTTGCCTTAATTTATTCATCAAAATGATTTCAGAATATTAAATGAATTATGTAGCAAAATTAATAAAGTTTGCCAAAACATTATGATAGTTGTAATACAATGTTTTTTACTACTTCCTACTCTTTTACTCCCAATTATGCATTATATGAATAAAGAGGAATCATGATTTTTTTCAATTTATATTAATAAGTTTTATTATTAAGAAAAGCTTTAGGTTTACAGCAAAATGGAGTGGAACATACAATTTCCACCTACCTCTAGCCCTCTCCCACACGTACACAACTTTCTCCACCATCAGCATCCCATGCTAGTGTGGTGCTTTTGCTACAATAGATCAACTAGCATTGACACATCATTATTAACCAAATCCCATAGTGTATATGGGAGTTCAGTTTTTGTGCTGTACATTCTGTGAGTTTTGAACAATGTAAAATGGTGTATATCCATATTGACAGTGTCATACAGAATAGTTTCATTGCCCTAAAAATCGCCTGTGCTCCATTTATTTTTCCCTCATGTCCCCTAAACTCCTGGAAACCATATTTTGTTCCACTGATCTGTCTTTTCTGCCATCAATGCCACACACTGTCTTACTATAGTTTTAAGTATTGAAGGCAGATAGTGTCAATCCTCCAACATTGTTCTTCTCTTTTAATATTGTGTGGGCTACTTTTGTCGTATCAGATAGTTGATGCTACAAATAATTTGCTTGGGATTTTGATTGGGATTGGTTAAATAAATAAACTGAGGCAAGTAAGACATGTTAACAGCATTGAGTATTCCTCTCCATAAATTATGAAATAACTCTCAATTTATTTAGTTCTCTTTTATTTCTTTCATCAGAGTTTTGTAGTTTTGCTCATATAGACATACACGTTTTGTAAAATTAATATTTCAGTGTTGTATTTTGGGGAACGTATATAGTGTAGTGTTTAAAAAAACAATTTTTTTCTTTATTTCATTTTATGAGTGAGAACATGTGGTATTCAGTTCTTTGGTTCTGTGGTAGATCACTGTGGTAGATAACTCTAAATCCATCCACATTGCTGCAAAGTCCATAACTTTTCCCTTTTTTATGGTTGCACAATATTCCATCATATATATGTACTACATTTTAAAAATCCAGTTCACTTCTGATGGGCAGCAGGGTTGGTTCCATGTTTTTCCTATTGTGAATAGTACTGCAATAAACATGTGTGAGCAGGTATGTTTTTTGTAGACCAATTTGAGTTCCTCCAGAAGATACCCTTTGGCACACTGGAATAGGCAACCAATTCTTGATCATTACCCCAAAAGTATATGCCATAAAAGATAAAATAGACAAGTGTGACCTCCTCAAACTTAAAAGCTTTTGCAAAGCAAAAGAAACTATCAAGTGAGCAGGGAGTATAGTATTTTAAATGTCAAATTCCATTAGTTCATTGTTGTTATATTGGAAGGCAGCTGATTTTTGTATATGTACCATGTGTCGGGGGACCTTGCTACAATTGCAGGATACATGGTTCTAGAATTATTAGTTCCAGATTTTTTATTGATTCTTTGGGATTTTCTACATAGAAAATTACATCATCTACAACAAAGATAGTTTAATTTCTTCCTTTCCAATCTGTATCCTTTTTAATTAATTTTTTGTCATTGCTTTAACTAGGACATCAATTATGATGCTGAAAAGGAGTGGTGAGATGGATAATCCTTGTCTTGTTTTTGATCTGAAAGAAAAAGTTTCTAGGTTTTCACCGTTGAATGTGCTATTAGCTGTAGGTTTTTGTAGATATTCTTTACCCAGTTGAGGTGGTTTAACTTTAGTTCTAGTTTGCTGAGAGTTTTTAATCATGAATGAGTGTTGAATTTTTTCAAATGTTTTTCTGGATTTATGATAATTTGATTTTTCTTTGTAGTCTGTTGATGTGAAGGATTACATTAATTGATTTTCAAATGTTGAACCAGCCTGAAATAATGGGAAAAAATTCTATTTGGTTTTGGTGTATAGTTACTTTTATACAGTGTTGGATTGTATTTGTTATTTATTTATTTTTTTTAGAATTTTGCATCTATGCTCATGACAGATATTGGTCTGCTGGTTTCTTTTTGTAATGTCTTTGATTTTTGGCATTAGGGTATTTGACTTCACAAAGTGAGTTATATAATATTCTTATTTCTATTTTCTAAAAAAGATTGTAGAAAATTGGTTAAAATACTTTCCTTAAATGTTCAGTAGAATTAAACAGTGAAACAATCCAGGGCTCATGTTTCCTGCTTTTGTAGGTTATTAATAATTGATTCCATTCCTTTAATAGATACGGCCTATTTACATGATCTGTGTATCTTTGTGTGGAGTTTTGTAGATTGTGTTTTTTAAAGGATTGGTTACTTCATTTTAGCAGAATAGAGAACTGAGAAACAAAACCACAAACCTACAATCAACTGATCTTAGACAAAGTTGACAAAAATATGCATTGGGGAAAACACACCTTATTCAATGAACAGAGCTAGGAAAATAATAGAGCCTTATGAAGAATAATAAAATTGGACACCTATCTCTCATCATATACAAAAATTATCTCAAGATGAATTAAAGGCTTAAATGTATGACCTGAAACTAAAAATCCTAAATAAAAACAAAGAAAAACTCTTCTAGACATTGATCTAGGCACATGATTTATGACTAAATTCTCAAAAGGAAATACACACACACACACACACACACACACACACACACACACACACACACACACACACACAAAGTCAAGTGGGACTTAATTAAACGAAAAAGAGAGCAAAAGAAATAATCAGCAAAATAAACAGGCAACTTACATAATTCAAGAAAATATTTGCAAACAATGCATCTGATAGAAGGCTAATATCCAGAATCTACAAGGAACTCAAACAAATCAACAAGAAAAAAAAAATCCCATTAAAAAGTAAGCAAAGGACAAAAACACATTTTCAAAAGACATACAAGTGATCAACAAACATATTTTGCAATGCTCATCATCACTAATCATCAGCAAGTACAAATTAAAACTACAATTGAGATACCATCTTACACCAGTCAGAATGATTATCATTATTAAAAAGTGAAAAAATAACAAATATTAGTGAGGATGAAGGGAACGGAGAATGTTTATACAATGTTGGTGGGGAATTACATTAGTGCAACCTCTCTGGAAAATAGTATGGAGAGTTGTCAAAGAACTAAAATAGAACGGCATTTTGATCTGACAATCCCACTACTGGCTATCTATCCAAAGGAATAACAATATTTTAATAAAAAACACACCTGCATTTGTATGTTTATTGCAGCACTATTCATAATAGCAAAGTCATGAAATCAGCCTAATTGTCCATTAACAGATGATTGAAAAATGTGATTCACACACACACACACACACACACACACACACACACACACACACAATACATATATATACCCGCACACCATGGAATATTACTCAATCAGAAAAAAAAATGAAGTCATGTTTTTTGAAGCAACAAGAAAGGAACTTGAGGCCATTATCCTTAGTGAAATGACTTTGTTCTAATAAGTGGGAGTTAAACGATGTGTACACATGGTCACACAGAGTGGAATAATAGACATCAGGTGGGAGAAGGGTGAGGTATGAAATACCACCTATTGTATACAATGTACACGACTCAGGTGATGAGTATACTAGCAATGCAGACTTCACCACTACATGATATATCCATGTAACACAATTGCGTTTATACCCTTAAATCTATCAAAATAATATAAAATAATTTTAAAAAAGAACTGGTTGATTTTATCTAAGTTATTAACTTTGTGGACAAAGAGCTGTTCATAATATTCAGTTAGAATCCGTTTAATGTACGTGAGGTCAGTAGTGATGACCCCTTTGTATTTTGACAAGTTATTATTTTTGTCTTCTCTTTTTTTCTTAGTCTGGCTAGATGTTTGCCAAAGAATTTTTATTTTCAAGAACCACCGTTAGATTTTGTTAATTTTTCTCTATTAATTTTTTGCTTAGCTTCACTGATTTCTGTCCTAATTTTGGTTTTCTTCTGTTCACTTTGTATTTAATGTGATCTTCTTTTCAAAGTTTCTTAATGTAAAAGCTTAGATTATTGATTTTATATCTTTCTTTTTAAAAATTATTTGCATTCAGTGCTATAAATATTCCTCTAATCACTGCTTTTTGCTGTAGTCCATGAATTTTAATAAGTTATATTTTAACTTTTATTTAGTTGAACTTTTTAAAATTTCTCTTGAGACTTCTTTGACTCACATTTTATGTAGAAGTGTGCTGTTTAATTTTCAAGCATTTTGGAATTTTTCAGCTATATTTCCGTTAGTAATTTATATTTTAATTCCCATGTGGTCTGAAACATTCACTATATGATTTCTATTTTTTAACATTTGTTAAGATGTGTTTTATGGTCCAGAAGGTGGTCTATCTTGGTGCATGTTTAATGTAGGCTTGAGAAGAATGTGTATTCTGCTGTTGTTGAATAAAGTATTCTATAAATGTCAATTATATCTGCTTGATTGATGGTGCTATTGAGTTCAACCCTGTCCTTCCTGCTTTCTGCCTGCTGAATCTGTTAATCACTGATAGTGAAATGTCAAAGTCTTCAACTATAATAGTGGGTTTATCTATTTTTTCTTGTAGTTCTATCAATTTTGCCTCATATTTTGATGCTCTGTTGTTAGGTATATACACATTAAGAACTGCTATTTCTTCTTAGAGAATTAACTCCTTTATCATTATGTAATAACTTTCGTTATCCCTGCTAATTTTCTTTGTTATTAAGTTGGCTTTGTCAAAAATTAATACAGCTGCTCCAGCTTTCTTTTGATTAATGTTAGCAAGTATGGTATATCTTTCTCCATCCTTTTACTTTTAATATACCTATATTTATATGTAGTTATATATAGATTAAAATACTATATCATTAAATATATTTTACATACACTTATATATTAAATACCCATTTAATACATGTATGTATGTAAGTGGGGTTTTTCTTATAAATTTTTAAAATAATTGCTTTTTCAAATCAACTCTGACAGTTTTTGTCTTTAAATTGGTGTGTGTAGACTATTGACATTTGAAGTAATCATACACTGGATTTATATTGAACATATTTGTTAGCATTTTCTATTTGTTGGGCTTGCTCTTTGTTTCTAATTTTTTCTTCCATTATTTTGTGCCTTTCATGGTTTTAACTGAACATTTTATCTGATACTATTTTTCCTTCCTAGAATATAAATTATATTTCTGTTTTTACTCTTTTTGTGATTGCTATAGAGTTTGCAGTATACATTTACAGAAAATTCAACTTCATTTTCAAATATTTTTATGCCTATCACTGTATGGGTAATATATGTAGTAACAGAGCTTTGCTAATTTCTTTCTCTTGTCTCATATATTATTACTATCATTCTTTAATTTATCCATAATGTATAATTGCAAATACATTGATTCTGTTATTTTAAAATAACGTATTTTTAAGTCAATTAAGAATTTTAAAAAGTTTTTTCTTTATTTTCCTTCTCTATAAAGAAATCCTTTTGACATTTCTTCCAAGGTAGATCAACCAGTCACAAATTCCCTTAATTTTTATCTGAGAGTTTTATTTCTCCTTTACTTTTGGAGGATAATTTTTCTGAATATAGAATTCTAGGTTGGTGGGCTTTTTCAACACTAAATCTTTCACTCCATTCTTCTCTCTTGCATGGTTTCTACAGAGAAAATGATATAATTATTACTACAATAAGAATATAATAAATCTAGGTGTAGATTTTTTTTCCTTTGGCCATGTATCTTGCATGACGCTTCCTGGACTTCTACATTTGTGTTTTAGTGTTTAAGATTTATTTTGAGAAATTTTAGAACTTTAAACATAGCTTTTGTTTTTTCTCCCTTTTGTATTCTCATTACATATATCACACCTTTTTGTAATTATTACTATAGTTATTGAATATTCTGTTCTTTTTTTTCATTTTTTTCTGTGCTTGTTAGTTTGGAATATTTCCACTGATTTACTTTCAAAGTCACAGATTCTTTTTGTCATGTCCAGTGTAATTGCATTCTTCATTTTCTATCAAAGGCATTCTTCATTTCTGTTACAGTTTATTTTGTTTATTTCTAGTATTTCTCATTTTTTTTTTAATTTTGTAAACATTTTTTATAGAGGCAAGGTCTCACTATGTTCCCTGGTTTGGTTTCAAACTCCTGACCTCAAGCTATCAAAATGATGAGATTATAGGGATGAGGTATCACACCCAGCCTCGAGTATTTCATTTTGAGTCTTAGAATTTCCATCTCTTTCCTTACATTACCAAACTGTTTTTGCATATTGTCCATTTTTTGCTCTTTAAAACACTTATAATTTATCACTCGTAGTAATATTAAGTTCTTGGTTTTATAATTCCAGCATAGCTGTAATATCTGAGTCTGGTATTTTCTTTTCTTTTCTTTTTTTCTTTAGAATCATGAGGTACATGTGAGGATTTCCTACATAAGTATATTGCATGAAGATGAAGTTTGGGTTCTTGGAGAGCCCTCCCCGCGATCCAGTAGGAAGCATGATACCAATGGGTAGTTTTGTATCTCTGATTCCCCCCTACATCCCTCCCTTCTTTAGGAATGCTTGCATTGTTCCTTCAAACTTTGTTTTTGCCTTTTAATAAGCCTTGTAATTTTTTGTGGAAAGCATGACATGATGTACTACATTAAAGGAACTGGGTCAGCCAAAACTACAGGTTTGTTGTTCTGTAACTTAAATATTACCCATGAGTTTGAACTACTTCTAGGCATTAGCTTTCTTTTATATATTGATGATTTGCATTAGCAGCCATTTAGGATATTTGTTGATTGTTTTATAATTGTGTGCTGCAGTTATCTAGGCAAATACTTTCTCATTATTTTCAAACTACTTGATTTGTTGTAAATGAATTGTTTTGTCACATTTCACATATGTCAATGAATAGATCTGGAGCACAAATAAGCTCTATAAACTGGGGGTAATAAGTGATTTTTAGTTTAATCAGTCAAAAAAAGGAACTTAGACTGGCTAGATGTGATTACATTGTGTCATATAATGAAGGTATAGACAATAATTTGGTTCAGTTTATCACACGGGTCTGGAATATTTTATTTGCCAGTTAGTAAGTACTGGACATTCAGGGTAAATATGATAAAGATGCAGCTTTGGGAGCTTTTAGTTTAGTGAGAAAGATACATACATAAGTAGTATAATAAATTGTCATAATTAAAGGCTAGACTTTGCTAAAGGTGTTTAGGAAGCACAGAGGAAGATTATTTATTCCAGAATGTTATTACAAAAATTCTAGTAATTCAGATGGAAACTAGCTAAAACACCAAAAATGCAGTGTTGATGATGACAATAAATTCCATTTGTTGCTAGCTTTAATTTGTTACTTCTGACAGTTCTCCTAGGAAAGGAAGTATTTTTATTTTATTTTATCAACATGAAGAGAAAGGTTGGAAATGTTAAGTGACTTGCTTAATAGAATAGAAATACTATGTGGCAAATTAGAGACTAAAAATAGAAATAATCTGGTTGTATTATTGGGTCCTTCCCATAACAATGCTGAAGGAATTAATGAATTTGCAACAAAGTAGGATGTATATAAGTACCAAATGCAGAAATCTGTCAGCGGGAATTGTAGAGAAAGGAAGCAATCGAAGGCATTCTGGAAAGTCTTCATGATAACAGGAATCGGAAGGATTGAAATCAACAGGGAATTGATGCCGGGTATTACATAAGTGAGAAATAATATACACAATAGGGTCACAAACTCTCCAGATGTCTTCAGGGGACATCAGATATACATGTTTGATGAACTGGAGGTTTTACAAGGGTAAGGATAAGAAATATAATGAAGATCATGACTGTGAATTGGAATGAAAAATGCATTGCCTTCCAAGGATAAGTCTAACTGTAGCTCAGGGAATGGCTTACATACTCAGTCTGACTTTAATCACTCAAACATAACCGACATAATTTATCCATGCTACTGTTAATAGACTAGGTGTCCTGGTGAAGTCATCTGCAGCAAGAGACACGTCTTCTCAAGAGATACATCTTCATCCATCTGGATTGGTTTAGTAACATTTGGTTTTCCTGGGAGCACTTTATAAATAAGTACTTCCATATTAAAGAAGAGTTTGCCTTTTCTGCAACCACCTGGACAACAGCAGACATATTTTGTTTATGTTTTTTTTTAGTTTTAGGGAGGCTGTCTTTATCCAAAGAAACCAATTTTTTAAATCTCTGGAATAAAGATGTAACAGAAAAAATTCAGCGGTCAAGAATGAACCAATGAAATCAACCTGCCATTTCTGGATCCTCCTTTCTGTCAGTTTCACCAAAAAACAGTTTCTCTGCATCCACCTGGGGTTTTCTTTACTTCTTGCTTTGTGTGAGGCATCCCTTAATCAAAAAATAGATAAGTCTATGATTTGTAATTGCACTTTTTATCTCTTCCCTACTCCTGACATTGGCTATAGACATTAGCAATCATTATTCTATCTATTGGTGTTCATAGTCCAATGATTGATTTAGTAATCAAGAAATTTTGACTCATGTGCCGCTCAGTCAGTAACAGATTTAAGCAATTGAAATGTGACATAGGCTCCGTAATTTTATTTTTTCTCAAAACAGGAAATTCTGGAGTAGAACTAACTTGGCTTATAAGACTTAAGGGGGAAACCCAGCCTTGATCATCTTTGTACTTAAGGATTGATTTGATATTGAATTTCAGCCTTTTGTTTAGGCTAATAACTATCTCCTAGCCCCCACCACTTAAAAAAAAAAAAGGAGAAGAAGAAGAAATTGAGATAATTTTTTTTTTATTTTCACAAATCTTCAGTGTAACAAAACTGACCCATACAGATTTGGGTGAAGAAAAATTATCCTCTTATTTGTCAACAGCAAGCCAGAACACAAGAACTGTGCAGCTGTGCAAATTTTTATCTTAGTCATGAGCTGAGTACAGAAATACAACTTCACCCCTCAGCTAGCTACTGAAAAGTAAACCCTGTACTCCACTGGAGAAGAAACTTCTGACTCATGTCTTTTATATTTCTTTGTGAATAAATGTGATATCTGCTCTAGTGTATATCTGTTAGTAGTATCTACCCTACTCTTCTCCTGAGAACCTGGACAAGCCTCATGACTGTGGTTGTCAAAACACTTCCTAAGTCACAAGAAGAAGCATAGTGGAGATCTCTGACATGAAAACTATTGTGAAGAGCCTATGTATTCCAGGTTATTGACTTGTAAATCAGTTGGTGCTGGGATTATATCCAAGTCTGAGAAGTTCTTGGAAGGTCTGACATGTAGTTCATAGACCAGACCAAGCATAACTGGATGCTGGTGACTTTCTTGAGTGTCATGGCAAGGTTCTTATAAAATTAAAAATGAATCTAAAAGGTTTTATTAGGTTTATATAGAGATCATCGAAGAGGCTATTTGAATTGATTGAATGACTCAGTCAAAACTTTCAGTTTGAATGTTCTGTATTTATACAACCCTATTTGAAGGAAGAAGATTTTATATCAAGGCTGCACCTTTTTATTTGTAATGAAGCAATGGTAGACATATGCATCTTCGAGCCAAATTCAAATTTCTTATATGAGTGTGCACATGAAAATCAATATTTAAATTGCTTTTAACTTTTACTTTTTAGCATTAAAAATGCAAATATAGACTATGATATTTTCACTCTGAAAATTAGATAAAATGCATCCAATATTTTATTTGTTCTGCATTAGAGTAGCTGTGTGTATTTGTGTAAAATTTCCAAAAGGTAAAACGGAAAATAAATGAAATTATATCGTGTTCTTATAAGTACAAAAAACAGCTGATCTGATGTTACACATTTGTGGAGAAAATATTGCCTCCTTCTTTGGACAATTTTACTGCAAAAGATAAAGTTTTGACTATGTACTAAAACATAAATCAGGAATGATAATTCAAATACATTTAACTGTTGAAGTATAGCATTTACCTATGTGAAGTTTGTAATGCAGAGACTAAATGCCAAGGCATGTGGAAATTAACTAAGGATTCAAGTTCCTTATCACTTATGTTGTTTCCTGCAAAGTTATTTACTAAACTACAGTAATTTAATTCAACTACTAGCATATCATTTAAAACTTTGGCTGAACTTTAAATTTATTATGGAAATGAATATGATTTTACAGAAATCTAGTACACAAGTGGATTAGTCAAATAAGATAATATTTAATGTATTTTGTGTCATGACCCTTTTGATAATCTGATACTTTCCCCAGGGGAAAAAACATTTTGTATTTAATTTCAAGATGTTCAAAGGTCCCTTAAATTGTAGGCTCCAGATTAAGAATTCTTAATCAAATGAATACAGAACATTTGATTATAAATCGGTAAACTTCGATTCTTATCTGACTTTCATGTTGTTGAACTTGTGACCTTGGGTAAGTTATGTATTTTTATGCATTAAAATCTTCATCCATAAACATGATTGCTACTAATAGTAATTACTTATTCCTTAACATTAAAGAGAATGTTTGTCTCTCTGGAAGCATATCACCACATAAATTCAAGATGTTATTGTTATTGAAGATACTATATAGCTCAGATTCTGTGTATAATAATGGTGCCAATTTCATATATTTACATATATATTTATTTTCTTTTGTTCTACATTGAAAGAATAAGCCTCACATTAATTTGGTGTTTAGGGCTTTCCATTCTTACTGCAGCCTTCTTATAACTATCTAATTTTTTAAAATGCAGTATTTTAAAATACAGTTGAGATATAGGGAATTACTAGCATCCATACCTGATTATCATTAATTTGTCTAACTTTTGGTTTTAGACCAAAAAACCGCTGTGAGATTTTCACCAAATTGTCCTATGGAGCTTTGATCAAAGATTTATTTTGGATCATTAAAAATGATAGACCTTGCTTAAAACTGAGATCATGTGGTTCTATTTAAGGAATCTCAAATTGATGCCAGGCATTAGTCTGACTTTAAATCAATTGATTTCAAATGCAGTCCTACTGTGTTTGGTCTCAATTTTCCTATCTGTCTGACTCTCAGACAAGGGATGCTCATGGCTCATCACAGTCTTGTATAAAATTTAACACATCCTTGGAATCTTCCCATGTTGGAAAGCAACTCCTAGAAGATAGCTCTCTTGCCAGGTTCACTGCCTTAGCTAAGTATCTTTATTGACTAAACCAGGGCAAATAAAGATGAAAATTGGACCTGCTAATGCAACAGTCAATCACTAAGAATAATGCAAACCAGCAATAGTGAGTGGAAATGGATATCCTTTGTGGTAGGACGTGAATCAAGATTTGGCTAGACTAACTGGTCATTTTGGGGTAATGAAGTATCAACAACTGTAAATGGGAAGTTTGAATGCTGAAATCATTTTAATGAGCTATTAACAAATCCCAAGTGGTATAAAAATCACTGGTAGATATGAAATTGTGGTTTGAGGGTGTATGGGAATGATTCATTTTTCCTTTGTGGTTCTTGAAATGCTACAGGCTCAATGGCAAGCTGCCTGATTATTGTTGGGCCTTTCCATATTTCATTTCAAATAAGGATAATAAACCACAAAGTAAAGACTATATTCTATAAACTTCTTCTGAGTGAAAAACTGCCAACATATGCTTTTCAGTGCCATTACTACCTTCAAGTATATTAATAGTATTATTCTTTTTTTATTGGAGGACACAAAGGGCAACGATATTCTCTTATGATTTTTCCTTATTTTTAGTAGGTTTCTCACAACTTTAAATGATTTACTATTTGAAACAGAAACATCTTCAAAAGAAAAGTGGTGCATTTATCCAATAGTATCACTATTTGGAATCACAGGATTTATTAAAGAAATAATTTTGTTTTAAAAACTCAAAATATGGGAATGGGTATAGGGTCCTAAATAATGTGCAACACTCTCATAATTCTAAGTTAGAGGAAGTAGACTGTTTTTGCCTATACATTAGTTATATTTTTAATAGTTACCTGTTTTGCCATTTGTTTAATATATGTTTTTCTTGCTTGTTAGTAAGGCAAATGAAAACACGGTCATGTCCATTTTACTCTTATATTTTCTAAACCTTAACACAATGTCCATCAAAGAGGAAATCAACACATACTTGCTGACTTACACAGATGATTGTTGAATTTTTCAAACTTTTAAGGCAAAATCTCATAGTACTAAAAATATCGTCTTTTAAATTAAATCATGAAAGCTAATTAATTATATGTATCAAATCCGCCCATTTCAACAGTGTGCTCTGACTATATAACTAATCTTAACATGATATTAATAGGTATACTATCTATGAGGTTTTTCTGGTTGACCTTGGCCCTTTTAAGCCTGTGTTCTTGCTCTGGCAGGAAGTACGCAAGTGACCCACTAAAAAGGAGGTCTTTGCAGAAAGTCAGCATTTATTAGATGTACCTTATAAAAACTCCTCTTCAAGTGATTTTGGGAAGATTGTTTCTGATGTCTTACTTCAATATCTTCAGTGTTCAGTAGTACTTTCTAATCTGTCTTGGTTTTTTACCATTGATACCCATTTCACCGAAAATTTTCCTGTTTCTTGGGCCTTCTCCCTCCAATAATTTTTCTTTGAACTATATACTGCCATAGGTTCCTATAGGTTTTTCTGTGTTCCTTAATGCTGCTCACATAATTGGTCCCTTGAGTACCCCAGGCAAGCTCAGTACAGGATCACTCCATTCCATCTGTGCATGACCCCAGATGGCATTGACTTTTATCAACATACTTTTATTTTTATTTATTTATTTGTTTGTTTATTTATTTATTTATTTATTTTGAGTTGGAGTCTCACTCTGTCACCCAGACTGGAGTGCAGTGGCCGCTCCCGGCCACCGCAGCCTCGATCTGCTGGGCTCCGGTGATCCTTCCGCCTCAGCCTTCCAAGTAGCTGGAACTACAGGCGTGTGCTACCACGCCCGGCTGATTTTTTGATTTATTATAGAGATGAGGTCTCACCAAGTTACCCAGGCGGGTCTTGAACTCTCGAGCTCAGGCAATCCACTCACCTCAGCCTCCCAAAGGTGCGGGATTACAGGCTGAGCCACCTAGCCTGGCTTATCAACATACTTTGAAACTTACTTTTGCAACATGAGCAATTTCTTTGCATTTCCTTGAAACCCCTTTAAATGTACTTTCCCTTTTTGGTCCAGTGAGCACAATTTCTTGATTTCTTCTTTTTTTTCTAAAGAAAGCATGAAAATCTATCTTAATTTTAAAATATGTTACAGTATAATAAGTATAATGAACGTAAAAATGTTCACAAGTGGGCCTGATAAAGACAGGGAATTTTCCTTTTCCTGTGGTTTTTACACAATTATAAGAACAATGTTGTTTTATGAGTTAAAACTCTTAAGAGCATAAAGACCGAAGATGAAGTAGCAATTGCCAACTAGTAAGTGATAGATTAAAAGCATATGAGCGTTTCTAAAGTGCTTCAATGTATAAAATAATGAACTATGGTATTAGTGTAAAAAAGAAAATTGCTGAAATTATGCTATTTTAATTCTGCCTTAGAAATAGCTATCAAAGTTGAATCAGGTTGAACGTTATGTTTCTTTTTCTGCCTTTACATGAATATAACCCTTTTTTCAAAACTTTCCAGAAGGTATAACAAAGAGGTTCATCTGACAGAAATGATCTCTGATATTTTATCTGCAAAAAACAACAGAGGATTATGATCTTTGGTGGTAAATAAATGTCTCAAAAATTGCACTGGCATATGGCAGTGTAATTCTTACTACGAATAGCATAATCAGAACAGAGAGGTTCAGAAGTGTAAGGGAACCATATCTATAAGGGGCTTCATCTTTCCTCCTTACCTATCTTTCAGACTGATTTTTTTTCTCTTTTCATTGTAAATGGACAATGTAAAACCGTATAAATGTATAACGCACCAAATGATATTATGATTTATGAATACAATGTATAATAATTACATCAAGCTAGTTAACATATTAATCACTTCAAATATTTAACTTTTTTAATGAGAACATTGGAAATATGCTCTCTTAAGCCATTTTGAAATGTACAATACTTTATTATTAACTATATTCATCATACTGTGAAATGGAACTAAAGAACTAAAACCTCTTTGTATGAGGTTTTGTACCCTTTGATTATTATCTCCTTATTACCCCTGCCTTCTAGCCTTCTACTCATTGCTTCTTTGAGTTTGATTGTTTTCGATTCCACATATCAGTGAGAACATCTGCTATGTGTCTTTCTATGCCTGGCTTATTTCCTTCAGTATAATTTCCTTCGATTCTATCCATGTTGTTGCAACTGACAGAATTTTCTTCTTTTTTAAGGCTGATTAGGATTTCATTATGCATATATTCCACATTTTCTTTATTCCTTTATCTGTTGATGGACTCTTAAGTAGATTCCATAAATTGGCTACTGTGACTAGTGCTACAATTAACATGGGGTACAGGCATCTCCTTGACATGCTGATTTCAAGTCTTTGGGGTAAATACCCATAAGTGGGATTGTTGGATAATACAGCAACTCTGTTTTTAGTTTTGTGAGAAACTTTCATACTGTTTTTCATAATGGTAGTACGAATTTATATTCCCACCAACAGTGTATTTGTGTTCCTTTTCCTCTACATCTTTACCAACATTTCTTATTTTTTGTCTTTTTGATAATAGCTAGTCTGACAGGTTGAGATAATATATTGTTGTGGGTTTTTAAAAATTTTTTATTTCAGAGTTATAGGGTACATGTGAGGATTGGCTGCGTAAATAAATTGCATGCAGAGGAGGTTAGGGCTTCTAGTGAGCCTTCTCTCTCCCTGGTAGAATTCACAGTACCCAGTGTGTGGTTGTGTGTCACTTATCTCCTCTCCCTCTCTCCCTCCTTTAGCAGTGCCTCATGTCTGTAGTTTCTACCTTTGTGCTCGCATACCCAATATCATTGTTGGTTTCAATTTGTATTTCTCTAATAAATCGTGATGTTGAACATTTTTCATATCTGTTGGCCATTTGTATATTTTCTTTGGAGAAATATCTATTCAGGATCTTTACCCATGTTTTGATTGAGTTTGTTTGTTTCCTGTTGGGTTGTTTGAGTCCCTTGCATATTTTGGATATATTTGTATAATTATAGTTATTAAATATATTTGTATATTTAACCTCTTACTAAATGTATGGCTTGCAAATATTTTCTCCTAGTTTGTAGTTTGTCTTGGCACACTGTTAATTTTTTCCATTACTGCGGGGAAGATTTTTAGTGTGATACAATCTAATTTGTCTATTTTTTCTTTGTTGCCTGCACTTTTGGGGTCAAATCCAAAAATTCATTGTCCAGGCTAATGTGTAGTTGCTCTACCATGTTTTCTTCTACTAGTATTACAATTTCTAGTCATACATTTAAGTCTTTATTCATTTTGAGTTTATTTTTAATATGGTATGAGCTAAGAGGCTAGTTTCATTATTCTGCGTATGTATATTCAATTTTCCCAAAACCATTTACCGAGGACACTGTTTTTTTCCCATTGTGTATTCTTTGGCAACTTTGTTGAAAATCAATTGGCCATACTTGTGAGGGTTCATTTCAGGATTCTCTATTCTGTTTTAGTGGTCAAAGTGTCTTTTTCTATTTTTGCCAGTTACATGCTGTTTTAATTACTATAGCTTTATAGTATGGTTTGAAATCAGGTAGTGTGATGCATCCAGCTTTGTTCTTTTGGTTCATGATTGCCATTTTCTGTTTGTTATGGTTTTTTTGGGTGTGTCTGTGTGTGTGTGTCTGGTTCCATATTAAGTTTAAGATTGATTTTTCTATTTCTGTGAGGAATAACATTGAAATTTTGATAGGGATTGCATTGAATCTGATCTGTATATTGGGGTAGTATGAACATTTTAAAATTATTAATTCTTGCAATCCATGAACACAGTACATCTTTTCATTTATTTGTGTTTCCTTCAATTTTTTTTCATCCAAACTTTATAATGTTAAGTGTAATGTTCTTTTGCCTCCTTGGTTAAATTTATTCCTAAGATTTTATTGTTTTTGTAGCTCTCGTATATGGAGTTGCTTCTTAAATCTATAATAGATCACAAGTTAGAGGATAAAACAAGACTCAGAACATTTACGAAGATTGAAATTATATCAAGTATCTTTTTTGAACGCAATGATACGAAACTAGAAGTCAATACACAGAGAAGTTTTGGAAAATTCACACATACAGGAAAACGAGACTGATTTTTTAAGGTCTAATATATCTTTCAGGTAAGGAATCCCTGTTAAAAGTCAAGGTGAGTTTAAAATTGGATAAGGACACCTTATGCCATTTGGCAATTCTGTCAACAATGATTCTAACTTTTTGTATGAAAGCTAATGTGAGGGCAACCCCCTTGGGTCCTCTCCCACTGTGGGAGCTTTTCTGTCTTCTCAATAAATCCTGCTAAATAAATAAATAAAATTAATGTGAGAACTATAATTTAAAATAATACCCTATTTCTGACAGTCTATGTAGTCATTGAAAGCAATATGCTCAAATTACTTCATGCTTTAAGTAGTTAAATTTTTCCTAAAATTAGATTAAGGACAATTATTACCATGTCTACTTTAAGCTTACTGTCTTCTCTGTTATAATAGAAAGAAGTATTTTGGAATTCTGGAATATTAAACTCTTCGATATATTCTTCTATCTGTGAGCAGACATCAAAGGAGATTTCCAGAGTCTTAATTTCCCAAAATTTAAAATGTCATTGCTTCAGAATATTTGTAATAACTTTCATAAGCACCAATTTTGCAAGCTACTCACCCTCACTCTACACCTTTCTTTCATTCAAGGATTATGTCTACTACACTATGAAATGACACTAATTTTTCTCCTAATACAGCATGTAATAATGAAATAATTAGAACAATTGTTTTCATTTACCCATATCATAACTTGACCTGAAACGTCCATAATTAACTTGTTCCAATAAGCAATTATTAAGCACTGACTATATATCTAGTAATGTGCTGAGGGAAAAATACAAAGGTGACCAGATACACTCTGAGTTAGTATTTAGTGTATTGAGTATGTCTAATTTATTTCATTATAATTGTTACAAATCTGTTAACTTCAGATATAAGGAGTTTGATTCTCATATTTTTATATTTTCTTTTTTAGACTTCTTTCCACAGGGTATATGTGGAGAATAACTTTCACTTATATGATTTATATATGTATTCTTTTAAAATTTTATACTACAAAGCATATGTGTAAAGTTATATAGCAGTACAAGTGAAAGGATGAGAAAGACTTCTTTTTGTTGTTTTTTTTTGAGTTGGAATCTCACTCTGTCACCGAGGCTGGAGTGCAGTGGCATGCTCATGGCCACTACAGCCTCGATCTGCTGGGCTCAGGGGATCCTTCCGCCTCAGACTTCCAAGTAGCACGCACCACCATGCCCAGCTAATTTTTTGATTTATTATAGAGATGAGGTCTCACCAAATTGCCCAGGCTGATCTTGAACCCGTGGGCTCAGGCAATCCTCTCACCATGGCTTCCCAAAGTGCTGGGATTATTGGTGTGAGCCACCACGCCTGGCTGAGAAAGACTTCTAATGAATTATTTATGTCAACAAAACAGTTCTTGTTAATATCCTCTGTTATAGTTAAAAGATAGACACATGAATAAAAACATGCAAACCTACACTGCCCTTGACATGCATAAAGACTCCTCCTTTCTTAGCTAATATAGTTAGTCAGCAATTATGCACCATTTTTAAAGTATGTGTTGATACAATTTTGGTGAATGTAAGGTTAGCAAGTGATCCCATACTGCCAGTTGTATTGGACATTAAAAACTTATTAAGTTGATCATATTGTCCTTCAGATGAATCCTCTGAGATATTATTAAATACTCATGCCCAGTTGGCTTCATAAATGGTGCATCTAAGTGTATGTAGTTGTCGCATTTGAAGGAACCCTTTCACCAGGTAGGAACCTGAGGATATATTACCTATCCATACTCTTGGCTTTGTATATAACATTTTAGCTAATAGCAAGACTAGATTTTGGTTTGCAATGATTGCCTTGAGAGACAAAAATGTGATATTTCCGTATGTGATGTACATAAGCAATAGCAAGTATGGCAGATTAAGTTGTAACTAGAAATATTTTATTTGGTTTGAAGCTATTCCATTCTAGATAGTATGGTGAAAGGAAGGACTTGACTCTATCCTTTAGAGCAGCAGTCCCCAACCTTTTTTGGCATCGGGAACCAGTTTTGTTTTGTGGAAGGCAATTTTTCCACGAACGGGGTAGGGGGCGAGTGGAGATTGGGGATGATTCGAACACATCATATTTATTATGTACTTTATTTCTATTAGTATTGCTTTGCAATATATAAAGAAATAATTATACAACTCACCATAATGCAGAATCAGGGAACTTCTTTTCCTGCAACTAGATGGTCCCATCTGGAGCTGACGGGCAACAGTGACATCCAAAGAGTGTTGCTTATGTCCAGTTTATTCTGTGACCTTGTTTTGGTTGCTGTCATGGCAGAAAACACTGCTTCACAAAGATAGGGTGTTGGAAATGGAATAGGCTTTTCATTGCTTTTGTGGCAATTTCAGGATATTCTGCTTTGACTTTAATCCAGAATGTATGAAGATTTGAAGTTGTCTCACACATACTTTTGAGGCCAACATCATTTGTGATCTCAAGCAGTTGATACCCTACTGGCCCAGACAAAGTTGATTCACCTGACTTATTTACACATGGGTCACAGATCCATTCCTTCCCAGTTCTGGGATTTTTGTGGTTGAGAAGTAATGTTCAAACTCTTTTGAAAGCTGAGATAAGTGATCATGTACCAGCTGGGAGAAAGAAGACCCTGGCATAGTCTCTTAAAATCTTTGCTAATGTTTGAAGCATATCAAAAATCCCAATGTCCACTTGTTACCCCCATAATTTTAATTTGACTTTGAATGTAGCTTCTTTAACTGTTGACTTGAATACAGTTATGCTTCCCTGAAGTGATGGATTGAGTTTGTTGAGCAAGTTGAAGATGTCACAGAACTAAGTTTGCAACCCATTCTGTGTCACTGAGATGTGCTGCCAGTTTTTCTAAAAGAAATCCCCAGAGTGGCTCTTGTAACTCAAAAACTCCGGCCAGTGATCGACCTTTAGAAAGCCATCTCACTTCTGTGTATAAGAAAAGACGTATGTGCGGTGTCCATCTCCTTATAGAGCTGCACAAACAGACATGAGCTAAGGACGTGTACTTTAATGGGGTTGATAATTTTAATCACAACCTGCAAAACGTTATTAAGTTCAGGTGATTTTTTTTTTTTTTTGGCTAACTAGCATTTCTCTATGGAAAACAGTTCATAGACACATTCAGAAGTGATCTCTTTGACCCAAGTAGTGAAACCAGAACGCCATCTAGTTATAGCAGTCACTCCATCCGTGCATATGCTGGCACAAAATGACTAATTCAGTTTTCCTAATATGTAATCATTCAAAGACTTGAACACATCTGCAGCTGTGATAATGGCTGGCAACAAAGTGCACATGACATATCCTCATGCATATTTTTCTGAAGAATATATCACACAAAAACAAGAATTTTTTCCTTATTGTCAACATCAGTAGACTCATCAACCTGAACTGTATACCTGAATTAATTGACACATTAATTCTCTTTAACAATTGTGCCTCAATATTCTCTTCTATTTCATCTATTCATCTAGTTATGGTGCTAGCCAGAAGAGGAAGACAAGCCACATTTTGACCTGCAGTCGCTTCTAAAAGTTCATGACAAATGTCCTTAGTAGGAAGGATCAACTCTTCACAATAATAAAGGGCTAAGAATGATGCTCTCAGTTCAGACACATTTGATGAAGTGATGGACTTCAATAATTGCTTCTGTTCTTCGTGTTCACTTTTTAAAAAATGTCACCTTTATTTTATTTTATTATAGAGATGTGGGATACAAGTCGGGATTAGGTATGCAAGTAGGCTGCGTGCAGGTGAAGTTTGGGCCTCCAACTGGTCCTCACTTCCCCTGGTTTAGGACTGGGTACCCTGTGTGTCGTTGGTCTCCCCATCCTCCAGCAGTATCCAGCGACTGCCGATTCCTTCCCTTTTGCTACTGTGATTAATGTGCAGCTTCCAATTATGAGTGGGAACACATGGTATTCAGTTCTTTGTTTCTGTGATAGATCACTATGGATGATAGCCTCCAATTCCATCCACTTTGCTGCAAAATCCGTGATTTTGTTCTTTTTGGCTGCATGATATTCCATTGTGTATATGTACCATTTTAAAAAATCCTGTCTACTTTTGATGGGCTGTAGGATTGGTTCCATGTTTTTGCTATTGTAAATAGTGCAGCTATAAACACACATGTGCGAGGGTCTTTTTGATAGAACAATTCATGTTCCTCCAGGTTTATTTCCAGAAGAGACATTACTGGATCATATGGCAGGTCAATTTTTAGTTCTTTTAGGAATGGTCACACTGCTTTCCATAGAGGTTGAACTAGCCTGCAATCCCACCGACAGCATACAGGCATTCCTTTTTCCCTGTACCTTCGCCAACATCTATAGTTATTTGATTTATTGATAGATGGCCATCCTTACTGGAGTTAAGTGGTATCTCATTGTGGTTTTGATTTGCATTTCTCTGATGATTGGGGAGGCTGAGAATTTTTCATGTATCTGTTGGCTGCTTGTATATCTTCTTTTGAGAAGGGAGTATTCATGTCCTTTGCCCACCATTTAAAAGGGTTATATTTTTTCCTTTCAGCTCCTTTGAGTTCCTTATTGATTCTGGATGTTAGGCCTTTGTCAGATACATAATAATATATATATTTTTCCATTCTGTGGGTTGTTTCCCCACTCTCTTGATGGTTTCTTTTGTTGTGCAAAAGCTTTTCAATTTGATGAGGTCCCACTTGTCTATGTTAGCTTTTATGGCATTTGCATTTTTTTTTTCTTTTGAAAAACCCCAAAGGCCTGTCTTTTAAAGCAGAATGCTTGGTCTCCATGTGGCAAAGCAGTTTTGAAGGTTTCATGGCTTCAGTGGATAGCCTGTCATCACATATTATACAAGCAGGCTTGGAGAATGTGAATCACCTGTTGCTATGAACCCATAATTTAAGTAGTACTCTTGGTATTTTCTTTTATATGCAGCTTTCTTTTTGTTGGCAGTCTTAGAGTCTTCTGTTGTCTCATCATTTGGTCTTCCCCCTTTTCAAAGAAGC
This sequence comes from Carlito syrichta, assembly GCF_000164805.1. Lineage (NCBI taxonomy): Eukaryota > Metazoa > Chordata > Mammalia > Primates > Tarsiidae > Carlito > Carlito syrichta. Next base: position 242,181 of record NW_006999112.1, on the reverse strand, counting down.
TCTCTTGGTTTTTTTCTCATTTTGGTTAGAGCTAGCTTGCGGGCTTACCAAAACTGTGATTGAGACAAATGCACAGTGCAGGAAAGAGGCATGGATGGAAGTGGTAAATAAAATAATGGGCAGGCCATGCACGGACTAAAATAAGTGTCAGCTTCTTGCTTAAAGCCTGCCACCAGATGCAGCTGTATGATTGAAGAACCTCAACTCACTATTGCAGCTCACTGATATGAGTGTTTCGATATGAGTCTGCAAACAGTGGATTCATTATGGTCTCTGTGCAGTCAAGTCTCACTGTTAAGGGTTTTGTTTTTTTTTAATACTGCTAATGTTAATCTGTATTTGTAGCCACTCCCCAGTGCTAGCATCGCCACCTCAGCTCCACTTCACGTCATCAGGCATTAGATTCTCATAATGAGGAGCATGCAACCTAGATTCCTTGCATATGCATTTCACAATAGGGTTCACGCTCCTATGAGAATCTAATGCTGTCACTGATCTGATATCAGGCAGAGCTCAAGCGGCAATGCAAATGGTGGGGAGCAGCTGCAAACACAGACGAAGCTTTGCTCCTTTGCCCACTGCTGTGAGGCACCGGTTTGTTTTTAACAGGCCAGGGGCCTGTAACCATCTGTGGCCTGGTCTGGGGGTTGAGGACCTCTGTTTTAGAGTGTTTCGCTGTTGAGAAATTTGACAAATCTAGATAGTGAAATCATCAGTTTCAGAGTAGTATCAATCTATGGTTCTGTCTTTTCAGCATGGCCTTCATGAGGCTTATGGAGTAGAAGATGCACATCTTTTAAGCTTCTTAAAATAAGCTAAGGTAAATTTAGAGGTACCAACGCAAATAAAAGCATCTGGTGGTCAGTGTGATGCAAACAATTAACAAATAAAATGCCAAAGTATTATTTGAGAGGCCATTCACAAGTGAATTCACTTTTCTGGATAAAAAATAATGTTAAGAAATATATTCCTTTTTAGCTCCATTAATGATATATCTAAAATTATATCTGGCAAATGCCTATTTTTTACCATAGAAAATAAAATCTCCAAAAAACAAATGCTTTGTGAAGAGTGATGATTACTTAGGGTTATTTTAGTGTTATTATGGGCAATCTGTTGAGAATCTTGGTCCGGGTCAAGTCTTGCAAACACATTTTCTTCACAGAAACAGCAAGAAGTTGACAGATTCTAAGCACTACATGTGATTTTTGATGTCATGTTGGGATTTATTTATTTCCCTTGAGTTTAAGGAATTTGCTGTCAGGGAATACATTTAAAAACAGAAAAATTAAAGAAGTCCCCTTTCGATCACCGAAGGTACTACTCGGTTTCATGTAATTTGAATAAGTGGCAACTGCATTTTTCCATTGCTTGATAGTATTCTCTACAACAATTTTCACAAAAATCCTTTAATCCCTCTTAGTATTTAACCGATTCAAGGTAATCTTTTATAAATACTTGCTGTACCTCTTTATATTTCCTTTTTGATTTTAGAGCAAAACGTACATTCCTTGCTTTAGGGTAAAATGAGGCAATGGTTGAATATACAGATGCTCCAGTCCCTTGGAAAATATCTCAGTGACGTAGTCAATGTATTCCTCTGGCTGGGCAAATCTTCGTAGGTATACTTTTGATATCAACTTCAAAATATCTTACCAAGCTCCTTTCTTGTTCCACTTTGCAACAGTGAATGGGTACTTTTCTGTGAAGGAACCATGCACCTTGTTCATAATAGGGCTTCCAAGAATGTTGCCACAATTTGGAGAATGGACAAAAAGTTTGGATGAAAAGGAAGCATTATAGAATATACTTTTGTTGATTACTGCTATTATACAGAAAACTATGACATATGAGGCCAAGGCCATGTATGCTAACTATTGCAAAATACTGCAGAAACAGAGGCATAACTCCTCAAATTATCTTAATACAATATAAGTCAATTTTCTATTAGGTAAACAATAGCACTTGATGTTTTGAGGCTTCATTATAAAGGATTTAAATTGACATACTCTTGAATCATCACTCTATATCTTCCAATCTGTAGGGTAAGGAGTTGAGAATGCCACCCTGAAATGAAGAGAGGACAGATGACATATTTCCCACATTTTCTGACTCATTGACAAGCACTAGTGTTATTTGAATAATTATAATTAGAAAGCTTTTACCTTAATGTTTGAGCCTCTTCTTAGTCATTGTTCTTATGCTAGATGGGTTTTGGTGAAAACAATGAATGATAAATATAGTTGAAATGAATGACATTAGTGGAGAGCTTCATCTTTAACTATTATTCAAGATTCTCAGATTGATCATTAGAATTCCACAACAGGGCAATGTTACGAATAAACGAGATAACTCTACCATATAACAATTGTTTTTTACAAAATTTTATCTCTAAACAGTGAATTTTGTGCTAGTGAACAATCTTTTTTCCCCAATAATCATAGTCTCATCAGAATCTTAGTTTTATGTCTGGCAGGTGGTAAAAGATAACTTTATAACTTGTTTGGCCTTTCCAGACATATGGCATACTTTTTTTTTCTCAGTATCCAGTATCATTTTATTTGCTGCATTGCTATTTTTTCAGATTGAAAGTCAATTATGATATTAGTTATATACTCCAGTTGTCATCAAACTTTTTATAGGATCCAAAATAATTTTTTTCAATGCAGAGACTATCCAGGTTCCAGCTAATGATCTACATGAAGTAATTATATATCAGTGTCTTTCACTTTCATTTTTAAAGTATTTTTTCTTTCAGGTTGACTAATTGTTATTCTTATCATAGACCAATATTCACTTCAGAAAGCCTAAGAAAATGCCACCCAGTGAAAAAAATCACAATTTTTCTTCTCCTTTAGCAAATATTTTATATTTGTCTTGCCATTTATTTTCATTCTTTTTTCCCCCTATAGATGAACTGTGTTTTGTGTATGTTGACTTCATACATAAAAATAATTTTTATGGGTTACAATATTTTCTCGAAGACCTCATTTCCTAATGATATTAACACCTATGCCATTATCTTTCTTCCTCCCCCGGTCAAACCATTATTCTGAGTGATGTAGATTTTCCTTCAATTACTCATGTGTAGTGATCTTCACTCCACTCTGCTTTAACCATTCATTTCTACGATTACACATTTGTTGTCACCTCAAACTGCTCCAACTCTGAAATGTTATATAATGAAATAACAACAATGATAAGCCACCCTCAGACCACGACCTCCTTCTCTCCCTCTTTATTCACATCTTTTTCTTTTTCTTTCCCTTTTCTCTCCTTTCTCTGTCTCCTCTCCATCTCCTCACTTGATATAATTTTGCTTTTTAGCCACACAAGACACTTTATGCTTTGGTCCTCTAATTTCTCCCTGTGATCCTCCTTTCTACCTCTCTGAAATTGTCGACTCAATTTAGATTTTCTAACCCAGAAAAACCCTTTGTTGTGAATGGTTGCTCTGAGCATTGTACAATGTTTAGAAGCATCCCTGACCTTACCCACTATTCCATGAGTAGCTCTGCCCCAAGTTGTGAAAATCAAAAAGGTCTCCGGACACTGTCAAATATCCCCTGGGGGGCAAAATTGTTCCTTCTGAAAATCCATAACACTGCCTTTTTTTTGTTGTTGTTGCCAATATCCTCATGTCATTTTACCCATTGTCTTTCTATCACAACTGCCTGGAGACATCCAATCCTGAAAAGCCCAACAGTCTATGTTCTTTATCCTTATCCCTGGGTTTTCCAGCACTGCTTAATAAAATCATACAATAGTTTCCAGCTTCATCACTGCTTAGTAATCCTTTCTTCATTTCTCTAAGTTTTACTCTTCCAATCTCTATAGCAGGGGTCCTCAAACTTTTAAAACAGGGGGCCAGTTCACTGTCCCTCAGACCGTTGGAGGGACGGACTATAGTTTAAAAAAAAACTATGAACAAATTCCTATGCACACTGCACATATCTTATTTTGAAGTGAAAAAACAAAACGAGAACAAATACAATATTTAGAATGAAGAACAAGTAAAGGTAAATCAACAAACTTACCAGTATTTCAGTGGGAACTATGGGCCTGCTGTTGGCTAATGAGATGGTCAATGTCCGGTTCCATATTTGTCACTGCTCGTCGTAACAAGTTAAGGCGGCAAAACACCCGGTGGGCCAGATGAATGTCCTCGGTGGGCCACATGTGGCCCGCAGGCTGTAGTTTGAGGACCCCTGCTCTATAGTATCTGTTTCAGTAGTTATCCACACTCCTTTGGATTCCCACTGTGTCCCTCTTGGTCCGCCTTCTAATGCAAAAGAAGTTTCTTGAATTTCTGCACCTGAACCTGATAACATACCTACCCATCTTTTCCTCTTTATTTTCTTGTAGTGGAAGGATTCCTTCTCCTGCTCAGTGATAATTTCTCCATATGCCAACTCCAATCCTGGCCTTTTCAGGATCCTTACCCTATTAATTATCCTGTCAACAACATTTAGACTGCTTCAAACATGTCTGCACAAAGTGATTTCTCTTTCTGATTATTTACCTATTTCTATTTTTCAATACTCAATAATCTCTAAAAAATTAAATTTTGTTGTCACCTCTTGGGTACTATTCAATATTCCTCAAAAAGCTCCAATCCAGTCTGTACCTCAAGCTAATTGGTATGGACTTCTCTCGCTAGTATCTTGATATTTATTATACTTGATTTCTTAGTAACATTCACTACTGTTGAATTGCTTAAAAGAATATTTGATATTGTGGCTCCTTTTTAAACATCATTTTCTACTTCTTTTGATACCACATATTCCCTGTTTTTCTTCCAATTCTCAGATATTCTTTCTTAGAATTCTTTTAAGGCTTTTCCTTTACCTGTCCTATCTCCAACTGGCTGTCTCCTCACTCCAGGGTTCTATCTCCAACTCGCTCTCTCCTCACTGCATATTATCTCCTTGGTAGCCACACTAACTCCAAAAGCTTAAATTTTCACGTAAACTTCTTATCCAGACTGTTTTTTTGCACTTCAAAATCATACTTACACTTATGTGCCCAGAGTTAAACTAATCATCTTGCTACGAAAATAAAAAACTCATCATATTTTAAAAGTGTCTGTTATTTTTATGCATGGTATACACATTTTTTAAAAAAGACACTATGGGTGAAAGGAGGCAGATTTTAGGAAGCGTTGGGTCTACAGCAGGCCAAGCAGCAGCCTACCCCACCCCCTCAGGCAATCTCCACCAGATGTCAGACCAGAATGGCCCATCCTTTCAGTTCATGGTTTAGCAAAATAATCTCTAGGAAACCTTTCAGGTTCCTTGTCAAGGCAGAAGATCAAAGATCACCCCTTGGCTGGCCATAGACCACTTTTTGGTCAAGGAGTTTGTGGATTGCAAATATCTGATGAGGCTCTTGCAAGAAAAACCCCTCCTGGCCCAAACCCCTAGTTAACCTAATCAGCCCTTTGTGACTTAGTGACACAGACCAATTCCACCATGGCAACAATCATGTGACTAATCCACCCATCTGTCTGCTGTCCATCACCTGACATCAGATCCTGCGCTTACCTGCCCCTTCATGATGATGTGGAGCAGACCACAACCCAACCACCTTAACAACCTGCCCCCATTCAAGGGAAATGCTTGAAAGGACTCAACCACGAGCAGCCACTTTTCCACTACCAGGCCATTGCAGCCATTGCCAGCCCATTGCTAGGCCATTGTCAGGCCATTGCCTTACTAGACTCTGGTGTGGCCATGTGCTCTTTGAGCTATGGCCGTCACCATGTTTCTCGGCTTTGGCCCCCAAGCCTTGGGGAGGTGAATCTCCTCTTTCTCTGTCTCTTTCTAATTAACTTTCTAAATAAGCTATATTTTCTCATTTAACTTTTGTGCAATCATTTGCATCTTTCGTGCGGCATCAGATCACACACCAAACACCCTGCACCCCCAGAGGGCCTGACCTAACATTCTGGAAACCCCACTGGGAGTATGACCCTAACAATGGGTCTAATGAGGAAAGATAAAATCAATCAATCAATCAATCAGAAACAATAAAAATTAGTATCAAATGTTTAATAAATTATTATTATTATGTAGAAACAGAGTCTCACTTGGTCTCCCAGGCTGGAGTGAAGTGACATGATCACTGTAGCCTAGAACTCTTGGGCTCAAGTGATTTTCCTACCTCAGCTTCGCAAGTAGCTAAGGCTACAGGCATGTGCTACCACACCTGGCTTTTTATTTGTTTTTTTTTTAGAGATGGATTCTTGCTATGGTGCCCAGGCTGGTTTCCAACTCCGGGCCTCAAGTGATCCTCCCATGTAAGCCTCCCAACTCTACCTCCCAAAGTTCTGGGATTGCAGCCATGAGCCACCACACCTGGCCTATGTTTAATTATTTCATTACAATTTTTTAATTTTTTTTTTTTTTTATTTTAAGGATGTGGGGTACAATTCTGGATTAGGTATACAAGTAGTCATTGTACAGGTAAGGTTTGGGCCTCCCTGTAGTCCCCACTTGGCTTGGTTTGATAGAGGAGTATACAGTACAATAACTCAGTATTTATATTCATTTAATCACCCTGTCTATGGGCTCTATCTTGTGAATATAGCTTCCGTGTATCTACTTCTCTATGTCTTCCTAATACTCTATCTCAAAGGATCATCATCTCTTTTCTGGTTTCTCGTGCAATAGCTATTTTTTATATTTATTTTTATTTATATTATTTAAATTTATGACATCCTTTATTTGCTGCATTTTATTACATCTTCTCGTTTTATTTTCTTAAATTTATTTTTTTAGTACCATGCTCACCATCTGGGTGATGGGCTGGATCGAAGCCCAAACTTCACCACCATGCAATATACCTTTGTAACAACAGCTTTTTCACTAACTCTTCTTTCCACCTCTAGTTTTGCATCTCTGAATCTGCCACCATCATGCAGCCAGAAAAATTTCTCTAAAACTCAATCATGTTATTCCTGTTTAATACCCCTTAATTCTAATAACCATTTGTAGAATATTTACAATGTGTCACTCACTTTTCAAAGATTTCTCGTTTAATCCTCACAACAAATTTATTGTTCAAGTATTGTTATTCTGCAGATAGGAAAACTGGTAGAGGAAATAAATATCATGTCCAAGGTCAAGTGGTAGACCTAGGATCTGAACCATAGAGGGACTGACATGAAAATTTCTCGCAGATCACCCCTGCTTAAAATCTTTCAAACACAATTCTTGCAATAAGAATAAAATATAGATTCTTTACCTATCAGACAAGTACTCATGTTTCCAGTTTTATGTCATGAGCCTCGTCTTGATTCAACTCTGCAATTCAACCACAGTGAACTTATTTTACGCTGAAATATGCCTTAATTTTCTCAAAATTTTCTGCTTTTACTTGCAGGAACAATCTTCCCTCACCAAACCATACGCCCCCACTTCTATTCCCTGCTGGAACATTCTTTATATGACTCACTCCAGCTCATCCTTTGAGAATTACCAATCTCCGCCTGTTTTCCAAACCCTTATGGAGATTGCTGCCCCTTTTAATTTTTTTTCCTTCCTAGCACTTACTCATTGTCTTGTCATTGTTTAATTGTCTGGATTCCAAATCTGAAGAGGTTTCTGAAGGCAAGCACTCTATGTACTTAATGTCAAAAGTTTTGAAATATTGTAACCACTCTCAAAACACTGGTTGTGCCAAAGGTTTAGTTTCTATAACCTTTGTTTTGTCCATGATGCATATCATGAGGTTTCTTTTTTCTTTTTTTTTTGAGTTGGAGTCAAACTCCGTTGCCCAGGCTGGAGTGAAGTGACACGCTCCCGGCCACTGCAGCCTCGACCTGCTGGGCTCAGGCGATCCTTCCACCTCAGCCTTCCAAGTAGCTGGGACTACAGGCATGTGCCACCATGCCCGGCTAATTTTTTGATTTATTGTAGAGATGAGGTCTCACCCAGTTGCCAGGGCTGTTCTCGAACCCATCGGCTCAGGCAATCCTCTCACTTCGGCCTCCCAAAGTGCTGGAGTTACAGGTGTAAGCCACCTCACCTGGCCTTTCTTTTCTTTCTTTTTTTTTTTTTGAGTCGGAGTCTCACTCTGTCACCCGGCTGGAGTGCAGTGGCACGCTCATGGCCACCACAGCCTCTACCTGCTGGGCTCATGTGATCCTTCCATCTCAGCCTTCCAAGTAGTTGGACCACAGGCATCTGCCACCCTGCCCGGCTAACTTTTTGATTTATTGCAGAGATGATGTCTCGCCATGTTGCTCAGGCTGGTCTCGACCCTGGAGCCCAGGCAGTCCTCTCGCCTCCGCTTCCCAAAGTGCTGGGATTACAGGCTAGAGTCATTGCCCCCCGGCTGCACATGAGGGTTCTAGTTTTTTTTTTTCTTTCTTTCTTTTTTTTTTTTTTTTTTTTTTTTTTAGTCAGAGTCTCACTTTGTCACCCAGCTGGGGTGCAGTGGCATGCTCATAGCCATTGCAGTTTTGACCTACTAGGCTCAGTCGGTCTTTTTGTCTCATCTTTCCAAGTAGCTGGAACTACACGCATGTGCTACCACGCCCAGCTAATTCGCCAAGTAACCCAGTTTTAACTTTATAATTTAATGTTTTGCATTTGCTGATCTATGGTTAAAAGCAAGTTTCTCTTTTTATTTTAGGTTTTGGAGTATACATAAAACTCTGTTTTTATGGGTATATGGAAGTCTTATGTCAGTCCTTCACATTTTATCTGATGTTGTTCTTGTTTGTTTTAACATGTCTGTATGTTTATATTCCAAGGAATATATAAGCAGCATTCTCGAGTAATTTCCAGTGCATATAAACCTGAAGACCTTATCTCTCATCTAGAGATATTTATTTATATGCCAAAGGTAAGAACTTGGGAATATTTCGTTTCTCAACCCAAGGATAATTTCTTTACATTAGGGAGATTAGTTCTTCTTCCAGGAGGGAAAAGTGCCACTGGACAGTATGTATAATAACTCCCAGATTCTTAATTTCGGGACTCTTTTTTCTGTTGTATGACATACCACATGCCAGCCTGTCCATATGGCTCTCCTTGCTTCCCCCTAGAAGAGATAAAGAAAGTGAGGTGTAGGAAACAGCTATAGTTATTACTGTGGTAATAACCTGCTTTGATTCAGAAACCTTTTGTTTGCACTTAGGATAATAGAGAAGTGAGATATTTTAAACTGATCAACTTCCTGCTTCTTTTCCATAGCAGTCATGGCAACCTGGATTCTACTGAAGACAGTAAAAAATTTCCTCAGACTCTTTTGTTTTTCTTGGCATCTTTCTTCACATATGTAGAAGAGGGTAACGTTTGAAGGTGTCCCAGAGCAAACTGATCAGACTGCTACATGGGTTCCATCTATGCTTGGCTATGCTTGGCTCTACCTGGCTACGTTGAGATCTGCAAAGATTGAGTTTCAGCCACCCATAGCCTCTCTGCAGGATGCTGGTATGACACAGTACACTGGCTAATAACTAGGGCTCTAGAAAATCACTTTAAATGATATTTATTTTTTCTTTTTTGCAGAAATTCTATAGCCCGCTTTATTGCCACTAATGCTGTTTTGGTTGTTTATGACAATTGATTGTTGAATGAAGAGATCTATCCCAGACCTTACTCGTAGACAGAATTATGTGTTCCCATTGACTAAGTCTATTGTCAACTATACCCAGCTCTAGTGTTGTGCTTGTGGATATATCTCCCAGAATATATTGTGTTGTCACTGGTCACATCTTTTCCTCTTGAATTTTTCTTCCTTTCCTCCGTCTGCTATTTCTGCGATTCTCTTATTCCAGCAAAATTACCTTTCTATGATGAATCATCCTATTTATGGCTGCCTTCTACTCAAAATTATTAGCACCAGAAGAAGGCAGACGGACCAAACCCCCATCAGCATAGAGCTACAGGTTCTTAAGTCTCAGTGCAGCAGATAATTTAAATTTTAGATATATTTAGGCCAAAATGTCAGTCCCAGTTCTTTGATGCATAAATATTTCTAATTTAACTTGCTACTTCACCTAAAATTAAATAAAAACTGCTCTTATCTTATATTTCATGTAGGAAAGTTCTTGAAGAGTTTTAAAGAAATTTAAATTTGTTACAATTTATTTTAAAAGAACCCAAAGCTACACTTGAACCATATCATAATTTAAAAAGTATTAAATGAAGTATTTTAAAATCAAAATGCAGTCTCATTACTTCCAAAATCTGTCATCAGCTTAATAGTAGAGAATTAAATGATTCTGCTTTGTATTCCATTTAAATTTTATGAAGGTTTAAAATATCTTATTAGAATTGGGGAGGATAATCTGTTAACAGAGAAAAAGTTGCAATTTTTTATAGTGAGCATTCATTCAAATGTATTTATTAAGCTGCTCCTCTGTATAAGGCAATGTGCTAGGTATTCTGGAATATCAAAATAAATATATAAAGTCAGAAAATAAATATATATGTATGTATGTGTATGTATATATATATATACATATATATATATAATTTCAAAATGTTTATTGAAAAGCTAATTTGTTCATGCAAGTCTTTTTTTCTTAATCTTAAAGTCTGTTTGGGAAGACTAGACAAAGACACCTGAAGAATGTATAGCCATGTAAAGTCACGTAAGTAAGAAACTCCAAGGAAGCGTTTTGGCTGTTTTATAATTCCTAATGAGGAACCGTCTTTAATTGTTAAGGGAAGAAGTGATTGCTGTGGAACAAAGGTATCAATGAAAACTTTATGGGAAGAAATAAAGATATTAGATTTGAATGGGTCAGGAGGGTGGAGGCAATCTAAAGGGGGAATGAGACCTATCTAAGAATAAGACTTTGGAAAGTCATTGTGGGTACAAGAATGGGAATGTGAATTGGTGGACAAATAGATTATGAACCAGTGAATCTACTGGAAGTAAATGATGGATGATGTTAGCTGCATGAATCTGCCTCTGTATATAGAGAGGATGAAACCAACTTCCAAAAGTAGAAAAATGTGGACTGGATGTATCTAGCATCTTCTAGAAATGACTTCTAGAAAAAGTAAATTATTTGCTTATATAATGTTGCATTTGAACTTTTCCCCCATTTTCTACTTTAATGTGATGTTTATAAACCTTTCATCTTTTATCTGATTTTTCTACTAAAGTGCTCGGCTATACTTTTAATAATGAATATGAACCATTCCCAAAGTCAGTTAGAAGTTAAAAAAAAAAAGATGACTTGAAGAAGAATGATTGATTGAAGGTAGAATTAATGAGAGTATATTAAATAATCCCAGAAAATTATAATGATTATAGAAGTTAAAAATATCAGACTAGCCTGAAATTCACAATGACTAATTATTTCAGCATTATATTTAAAAAAATTTTTCTATGTCAGTCACTTCAAAAAGTCTCTTATATATATTTGCCTTTACATGTCATTAAATGTTAAATCTTTTCTTATTTTTTCTCATAATAGATATTTTTCTCTAACTTTTGAAAATCTTTCATTTCATTCATCTCTCAATGCTTTAGTGTCTATTACCATAGCCTTTGTGATTTTTTTTGAATTAAAAAATGAAGACAATGTTATTCACTTCTGTAATTTCCTCTTGTTTCTTATTTGAGTTCCTTACATATGAAGTTTTTATTAAACTTTTTTCTCTCATCATTTTATTTTGTTTGCAATTTTAAAATGTTTATTCCTGGTGACTTTTTCCCCCCATGAGGGAGTAAATTAAGTTGAGTGTCTTTCTCTTAAAGAAAAGCTTTAAGATGAAAAAACAAGTTGTCCTCTACAATGCACAAGTAAATTATACAATTGTAAATATTATTCCACACATTCTCTTGATATTAAGAACATGAGCATTATAATGATAAGCGATATACAGAATCTTACACAGCTATTCTAAAAAACACATCTTTTTCTGACTAAACCATTTAACTCTTAAACGTTTAGTTCTAGGATTCTCTACTGAGGGCAAGCCCTGCTCCAAACAAGTGTCCTCTTTTTAATAAATCAGTGCTAAGCCCGCTTAGCTCTTCTGGAATGTAGTTTTAGCAGAAGGGAAATTGGCCTTGTTTATCGCCTTTCTTTTGCTGCCCTGAGTGGATTTTCATGCTTGTGAAAATGAGATACTGGCAGCAACCTGGATTAAAAGGAGGAGGATATTGGGCCTGCTTTCTCCTCTAACTCTACTAAACCCAATTTCACTCTTATAAGTAACCTTCCTGCTCTCGCAGACTTGAGCCTCTCCTGTGCAGAAAATTAGGACAACATCTGAGGAGGTCTAGGACAAGGACAACTGTCCACCGGGGACCAAGCGAAGATTGGTAAACCAATTTTCACTTGTGAACAATGCCAGAATTCAACCCATATGTCTCCCGTGGTGAAGCACTGTAGTGCGTCATTAACCCACTGTGCCATTTAGCAGCTTCCCTCTGCTTGCTGTCTTGTGAATTAACATCTCTGCCACCACCACACCAGACCCTGAGTTTATTTCTGCTAGGAGTGCTGCTGAATGAATAGCAGTTCTCTGTAACAAGGGATCAGGGCACAGCTCTTTTAAATTTTCCACTGAAAGCAATAGCAATTTGCCATTCAGTCCGATCTTATCATCATCATTAGGATGGGAAATCACAATCTGAAGGCTCATTGCCATGTGCTGTCAACCCGCTATCTTGTAATTTTCATATGTAATACCGTGGTTAATAATTAATGGTTTTAACTCTGTAGGTGGGATCTGAACTTGGCTCCAAAAAAGAAATCCCTCTGAGCTGAAATATTCTTTGAGACTTCAACATCTTAGGAAGCTCCCCCTCAATCAGCCTCCTACCCTTCTTATTTAAATGATCTGCCATCTAATGAATCTGGATCAAAAGCTCCAAGCTTAAAATATACAACAAAAAGCTGCTTCTGGGTGAAGAGTTTGGATCCAAATCAAAACGTTTCTGTGCTCTGGCCATTATCACATGCAGTTAACTGCTGGGAAATACTGATGTTCAAAAGATATGGGGGAAAAAGGCACCTGCTTTCTCACGCTGGTTGATGTTTGTCGTCTTGATAAAAATGCAAGGCAGCATATGCAGAAATTGTGCGGAAACGCCATTCACATGGTAATTCCTTTGTATTTGAATAATTTCTTTTCAGGTGCTGGACTGAATGCCAGACTCAGGGAGGATTTGAGCATCTCCCTGCCTCCAGTTCTTCCGTGACAATATTTTAGTGTCTGGCTCACTTTTTTGATCAAAGAACACCACTTTGCTGGGAGTTCAGAACGAAGGTGCTGCCTCTTGATTTTCCTGGGTCACAAGCCATAATGTGGAAAGGTTTCTCAGATTTTGTCTGGTGCATATTACTAGCAATATAGCCGGGGAAAGAACCTTTAATTCTTTCAGCCCAAATCTTTAGTTCAAGTGCTATTTAACAAGCAGAAGAATATTTGGGTAGATTCAAAGAAACCTCCCATAAATCAAGCCTATGTACAGTTGAGTGATATTTCTCTCTCCAAGCTTCAATTATACTCTGTATTTCCATAATATTAGGTGCACAGGCTTGTTCTTACAGTCCACACCTGCCTGATGTTTAAATTCAGGAATTCTGAGTATTATTCTACTTATAGAAATAAAAGCTTAAGATATTTTAAAAGTTATTTTGGAAGGACACAAAATTCTTCAGAAAATCTGAAGCATATTGAAAACAAGAAGAAATATATGTGTTTATGTAAAAGCCTGTGAGATATTAGACCAGAAATGACTTGAGGGTTTAAACTCGTAATTTAATTCTGGTCAATTGCTAGTGACTTGCCTGGAGCTCCATATTGAGAAGGATGGTGAAGTGTGGCCAACCTCTAAATGTAACATTCTTTGATAAAACACCAATGTTTGCCATTTGGGCAAAAAGGAGGAATACCACATTTAAGCCCTCTAGCCTCCACTCTGAGACCCTAGGAAGCCATTTATGATTGGACTTGGTGAAGTGCATATGGAAACCAGTTGGTAAAAACAGCATTTTAAATGAAATATCAAATACATGATTTTTTAAAATTCACCAAATGCCTCCTTTTCAAATAGTGTTCTCAATTCCCAAAAGCCCTGCAGATTTAGCCAGATTATTCTTCTTCTGTAAGAGGCACCTTTATAAATGTATTTATAGTCTTAAATTGTAATCATATCAAGGGTATTTGGGTTGTAAGGTCATTCTAGGTACGGCTTAATATTTGAGGCTATTAATTCATAGCTATTAACTTGCCAGCCAGTAAAATGCACGATCAATAGGATAATGAATGTATCTCTACCAAGGATTCAAAACCGAAATACATATGCTTCAAACATAGAGATGGTTAGTGGGAAATAAGAAGTGGTTATGTTGGAGCCAGCTTGTGAGACCTGATTGTTAAATTCTTAGTACTCTTGTGAGCCTGTTGTTAAACACTGCCATATTAAACATTCAATTGTATAAACTTATACTGAGTAAATATTTTAAAGATAAAATGAATGCATTCTTAAAATCCATCAATTCTTAGTTATTTCACTACATTTTGCTGTTATCTTTGTTCTTGAAGTTATTTATGCCATTTGTATCTATATGGTGAGAATAGCATGGGCTTATGTTCATTTCTTCATAACTCTGCTTTCAGTGATAACATGTAGGTATCTTGAAGTTGTCATTATGTATTTACTTTATAGGAAGTGGAAAACACTATATAAAGGATAACTTGTTTTGCTGATTGGCTAGGCCATGGGTCAGCAACTTTTTTCTGTAAGGGACCAGATAATAAATATTTAAAACTTGGTAACTATATGGTTGGTCTTTGTCACAACTACTATTTTGCTGTTATGTGAATGCAGTCATAGACAATATGCTGATGAATAGGTTTTATGTTCCAATAAAACTGAATTTTCAAAACCAAGAGCTCAGCTCACTGGTGATATTTTGCTACCTCTGGTTTACACTAATCTTAGCAATAGGAAAGTGTTAATCAGGCTTGTAAAGCTTTAAAGTGTGCCATATTTTTAGATATTACACAGTGAATAGCATACAATTTTGAGAAATTATTCTTTCAATGTTTGAAAATTATTATCTGAATTAGTAAAAGCACAAGTCAAAAAGACTCAAACAATTTGAATAGCCTTATACTAGTCAAAGAGGGGAGATTTAAGAAGTATTAAAAATAATGCAACAGATTGAAATGCATCAAGTTTTTTTTATATCCATGAGCTTATAATAATAGTTAAGTAAACATTGGCAGGGGACCTATGAGGAGGCTAGGGAACCAGCTCATTATTTTGAAAGTTTCTATATAATAGAAAACAATCTATTATTTTTCTCTTCTTTTTCTATATGAATCATAACTCAGGTGGAGAAACTAGTTTATGAGGTAGTATTTTGTTCTACAAGATTATTTCAGCTAAAAAATAAAGAAGAAATGGTAAGAAGTCAAGATTTTAAGCTCATATTAAATTAATGGTTCTAGGCAATTATCATAAATTCCTGAAAACATAACAGAGAAACAACTGATATTATGTAACTCCTGATTTGATTACACAACACTGTGAAAATAAATTACCCAAATGATCAAACTGAAATATATTTGAACCTCTAGATCTAACTATCAACTTATACAAAAATACAGGAGGCTAGGCGCAGTGACTAACTCCTATAATCCCAGCACTTTGGGAGGTCGAGATGAGAAGATTGCCTGAGTCCACAGGTTTGAGACCAGCCTGGACAACTTGGTAAGACCTCATCTCTATAATAAATTACAAAAAAAAATTAGCTGGGTATAGTGGCATGTGCCTGTAGTTCCAGCTACTTGGAAGGCTGAGGCGGAAGGATCACCTGAACCCAGCAGGCCGAGGCTGCAGTGGCCGTGAGCGTGCCACTGCATTCCAGTCTGGCAACAGAGTGAGACTTCAACTCAAAAATAAAAAATAAAGAAGGCAGAAGAACATATCAAACTAACTGTGGGTATATAGTAAGCAAACTTCAGTGTGGCAAATTGTATAAGATGAACTATCCAGTTTCTTCAACAATAATTACAAAAAATTGCAAATAGATACAATGAGATGGATGGAAAAATTTTCAACTATAAAGTTGAGATCGTAACTGAATCCCAATGAAGCAAGCAAATTAATAGAATGTGAACACTGAACAGATATTCATGATAAAAAATAGCCGTTTTTATATTTTAGGTGGGATAATGGCATGTTTATAAAAATAAGTGCTGGCCATCTAGAAATACACACTGAAATGTTTGCAGATTAAATAAAATGATATGCAGTATATATTGTTTTAAAATACTCAAAAGAAAGGGTATAGTTGTATAATAAATCATGGTTGGCCTTGAGTTGATAATTATTGAAGATGAATGATAGAAGCTTAAGCATTCAGTACAATTCCCTGTGCTTTTTATATGTTGGAAATTTCTATAATAAGATGGGAATAAAAAGATTGGAGACTCAAATTCTGTAGTAGAGTTAGACTTTTTATGGTTCTCTGATATTGACAGTAGATTTTCTTAAACTAGTGGCAACTTTTTCAATAATGTTCGAACCAGGTTGTCAGGCAATTATAAGACACATCTCTAGTTCATTTATTTTTTTTTCTTTTTTCCTCAATAACTACTTAATATCTTATCGGCTTGTTTCAAAATCCCCCTTTTCATCCTTACTCTCAGCTTATATCATTTAAAGCAATCTAAAGAGAATATCTGTAGGCTTCTACCACCATGTGCCCACCTTCCAGAGCCTGCATCTGATGCTCTTGCCTCCATGCTGTGAACTAAATGCAGTCTGTCAACTTGTGCACCAGATACAAACCACTGTATGTCTACTCAAAGACATTTGTTCATGAATTGTCTCCTCTTCTCTTTGATTTTTATGCTATTATTGCTGTCATCTTAAATAAGAAATTCTCTTAACCACACTCCTAACAACTGCCATCAGATTTCTTTGCTTTTCTTTAGAACAAAATTTCTTCAGAAGACATATGCATATGTGCTGCCTTCAATTTCCCTTTTCCTATGGTCTCTGTAATGTACTCAGTTTGGGTTCTTACTCTCCTGTATATACAGTAACTGAGAATCAGCAAAAAGATATCAGGAGAAAATTAAATTGTTGAAGAAGGTCTGACTACAGGAAAAAAAAAATTGTCACAGGCATTTGAGAAGTAATAAAATATGGAAGATATCTTTATGATGCCCTTAAAAATAGGAATTAGAGACTGAATTAGAGAAGTAATGACTAAATAAATCTTTAACATTGCATTATTCATCATTTCCATAATTTTTCTTGGAAAACTTCTGATTGCAATTGTTTTCAATGACTCATGGATTAGAAGTTCTAACATTGCTCTTATAAAATATGTCGTAGTTATATGAAGTTATTAATTCAATGTTAAAGCTTCTTTCAAAGTGTCTACATTATCCTAGAGTTCCATTTATCTGGAAATTACTTAATGCAAAAAGAGTAAGCTCTTGCGGGAGAATATTTTGTCAACCCTAAATAGGAAAGTATCAAACTTAAATTCAGAAGTTATTTGATATTTTAACTGAAAGATGAGGTTAGCTGTTTTAAGATACTATCTCTCCATAGCTGAAATAGGGGATAATAATAGTATTTCAACAATTTTAATAAAAGTTCTTTCACTTGTATCTCCTTAGTGGGGATATTTTCCTTACCCTCCTGGTAAAATACGGGATTATAATTCAACATTTGTTATAGCTTCAGAATACTGGTAAGACTAGTTCTAAATAGGACATCCACATTTAACTATGTATAATTAAATGTTATGTACTATAAAGATTTATTGGATACCAAGCTAGTTAGCAAGGTTGTGGTTAGCCAAGTTGAATCATAAATGAAGATAATGTTTGGTGACCACTTTGGTATTGTGGTCTGAGAATGGTTATTCTGGCTTTTTCTCTCCAGTCCTAATCTCTTGGAGAGAAAAAAAAAAAAAGTATTTACCATCCTATGATTATAGTCTTAGCTCTATTCCAAGTTGTAGCTTACATTTAAAATTTTAATCTCTTCTGGAGTACTGTTGGTTTATGTTTTTCAAGATTTGCCTTGAGAGTCCTGTGTTTTAATGCTGATTAGATAGATTTCTTAAACCAGCCGGGCTCGGTGGCTCAGCCTGTAATCCCGCACCTTTGGGAGGCTGAGGTGAGTGGATTGCCTGAGCCCACGGGTTCGAGACCCGCCTGGGCAACTTGGTGAGACCTCATCTCTACAATAAATCAAAAAATTAGCCGGGCATGGTAGCGAGCGCCTGTAGTTCCAGCTACTCGGAAGGCTGAGCGGAAGGATCGCCGGAGCCCAGCAGGTCGAGGCTGCAGTGGCCAGGAGTGGCCACTGCACTCCAGTCTGGGCGACTGAGTGAGACTCCAACTCAAAAAAAAAACCCCAAAAACAAAAAACAGATTTCTTAAACCATAGTCTGAAAGGAAAGAAAAAGATTCTGAAACCATTAAGCATAATAAATAGGTTTTACAAAAATTTTAAATTCCACTATAGTTAATCAGTTTGAACAAGACATTTCGACTGTAAATAGCATTTTAAAGTAAACAGAGCTTTACACAAAGTGACAGCTAGAATCACATTTTCTGCTTCTGAGTGTGAGGAAATTAATGTACCAAAAAAGCGCCTACTATTTAAAGACGTCTTGCTCCAGACATATTTAACAACTGAGATTTGCAGTGGGTAGACCACTGAAGTGTCTCGTCATTAAATTATGCACTGTACATTAGAAACAGATGTCCTTCTGGAAGTCTTGCATGACAACATTGTTTTGTAATTTTTCCAAATATGACATTGCTAAAACTGAAAACAAAACTGAACTAACAGGTCAACTATCTTACCTTAATCATGGAGAAGAGAGGCGGGTTAAGTTTTGAGAAGACCTAACAGTTTTCACTGGTATTCTCATATAAATTCCAATATCTAGAAAATTCACATAATTATTCATTTCAAATATCACTCAAGTTTTAAAGTATTTAGAGTTTAACATACCAATGTCATACACTACTTCAGCATATTTGGTCATGAAAGAAATCTTACAAAGCAAACTTGAAAATAGCAGTGAAAAAAAGTTATGCCTACTTTTTTTCTAATCATTGGGGAAAATAGCTATACAGCTCTCTGGAAATGATCTGTAGAAAACAATATTTGAAGGAAAGTGAAGTTGCAATGAGGCATATTTAATGGGATGATATGAAACAAAATAAATGTACGAGAAAGGGAAAAGGCTTCTCTATGGCTGTGATTCATGTCAGACATGTGATACCACTTTTATTATAAATTCTATCTTATTAACTGTAAAAATTTTTTGTTCATATGTTAGAAAAATAAGAAGTTGAAAATAAAATTTCAGCATACTATTGAGCTACCCTCTGCAACTTCCTTATAAGGGAGATTTATATTCTGATTACTTCAGCCAAACAAACATTTTACTGAATCAAGGAGAAAAGAAAAGCTGCAAATTGTCCTCATTTTTGATTGCTATTCAAATATGAATCAAGAAAAAAAGCGTTTTTTTTTTTTCAAATTTTTAAAATTATGGGCCACATGTTCTTTTGCCTACCATCTGTTTATTTTCATATAAATTTCTTCACTAGAAATTTTATATTTCAAAAAAGTTCTAAAATTGTTTTACACCCACAGTAGGTTTCTCGGGTCTATATATATGCACTAGATAAATACATTCCAAAACGATAAACACTCAGACTCACTAAAAAGACTGCTAATCTTCAAAATGGCCTCAGACGACTGATTCCTTTTTAGCCACTGCCCAATTGCAAATCTTCAAGAAAGAAAAAAGAAGAAATTCTTCATTCATTTTTCATGCCTTACAAACATGGGTTGGAATAGTGTAAGCCTAAGGAAATTAGTCTCAGGTTATATTTCACTAACCTTAATTCTGAAGTAATGCCAAATGAAAAAGAAAGATCCACTCAGTTAGTTTATACTTGTCTAAATTTCTTTGGATGACTGCAATTTTATTAGTTAAAAATACTGTTATACATAAGTCGAGGTTTATAGGGAGAGAAAACATGCATAATATTATGAAAGACAGACACACATTTAAAGCATTGCCATTTGTTTTACACGAATTAGAAAAAGATGTCACAGTTATGTTTTGAAGTCATGTCTTCATGAATTATTTTATAAATAATATGGTTAAAAGAAAACCTCAACCTTTTTTTTCCAGTACATTTTTCTCTGTGATCTTTAAATCCAGGCATATACTCAGGAAAACTAGATCCTTTAAATTTCAAAGTTATGTATGCTTCATGCAACAAAAAGAGAATTATAGGGCTTTTGTTTTTTGGTCTCACAAATCTTTTGAATATTTATGTGTTTGTTTATTTGTTTAGAAAGTGTTTTAATTGCACATATTTTGCAGAGACTGGGTTTTAAATTGCAGAAACTAAAATATCTTTTGGATTTAGATTAAATCTCTCCACCCATAAAACTGAGTGTCTTCCCACATTGGCAAAATATATTCCTCTCTGGCTACCAAAGAAGAAAAATGGGCCAATGAGTAGCTTTAGGATTTTTGCCAGCTTTTTACATATGAATCAAATGTGATCTTTCTTTAAATTGCACTTAATATAGGAAGTACAGCCGTGTTTGATTTCAAGCTTAATTGGTATTTGATGCATTCGTTGGCAATTCATAGTTAAAATCTTACAGAAAGCCCACCTATGATGAGCAACCTAATATTTGTGGTCTCAGTTGGTAAACCATGCCAATTCCATGAAAATCATATTATTATAGTTAGATCTAGGCTAACCACATAAAGATCTTTGTCTTTCCATAATTATATAATTAGATTATTTTTATCTTAAAACATACTTTAAGGAACATTTTCTTTATGGTATATTATTAAAAAATCATGCCTTCTTAAGGTCTCTTTGTAAGCCAAGAAATCCACATGTTATGCATTATAGAGAAAAGGTTTTCATGAATAGATTTCTGTCAAGCTTTGAGCCAAGGTCCAGGAATTGTATTACAGATTGCCAGTGATATTTAGAAAGTGAAGGGAATACAGTTGCAAAGTAAACTTTACTAAGGTAATTGATGAGAAATGATATTGAATGTTAGGAAAAAAAATATTGCGATTACTCTCAATGCCAAACCTGTCTCTCTCATGAGTTAAAGATATAGACATTTAGGATAAAATAAAAAGCTATGCCCTGTGTATAGAAACACCATCTACTTAAGGAGAGATGAGAAGAGGAAGCAGTCTTAATCTCTAAAAAGTGTGCTCTGTCTCTACCTTTGGTAATAGATATATATGTCATCTTTTTTTCCCCCATGTCTCTATTTTATATGTGCCTAGGAGGTAATACAAATACACGAATAAATAAACAAACTAGAAATGCAAGGTTTGGTAGCTATCATTATGAACTCTGGTGACTTGCCTATATTTTTTGTGTTTCTATTTCTTTTTTCATTATACTACATATGTCAATTTGCCTTCCTCATGCTTGAGACAATAGGAATGAATAATAAAGAAATGTCTTGTGGTAAGGACAGTGTGCTTAGAGAAATAGAAACCTGTGATACTATAAGCCTACTCAACGAAACAGACATCAGTGAATGGCATCTGGTAAATGGCTTTACTTACATTTCATTTCTTGCGGACCTACTGTGTAAAGGTTGAGACTGAAAAATGAAAACTACTCTTGACACTGAAAGACACAAAGAAGAATGCTTATTTCAGGTTTTATTTGAATCTACATAGAGCTTAATTTCTTATCTGCTCTTTACCACAGATACTCTGCTTTGTGCAGATCTACAATGCATCGTTAAAGTAAAAGGGCAAATATTTGTCCTTCCACTCCTCCCAGTACCCAAATCCTGTGACAACTCAACAGAGAGTGAGATTAAATTTGTCCTTAGGTCTGGTATGTGATGTTACAACTCTTTGGAATTACTCACAAAGCTACTCCTCTCCATGGTAGAATTCTACTTTGGGGAGAGATATGTAGTAAAAAGTTTCATTCTCATATAGCATATTTACAAAATCACTGTTTCACACTATATGTTGACCTGATACATTGAGTCTTTCCACCTCTGGCATATTTTATTTTGTTAGATTTGCTGCTTCCCTGTGATGCTAAACTTGGAACATAGACATTCCAGTTTACAACAAAAGCAACCTAGATAAACTGAATTTGGCTGTGGGTCTTTCATTCCAAGAAGTTTTCTGGGTTCACGATGAAAATTTGCCCATACCCTATTCCAACATCTTAGAACCACATATCAATCTTTTAAAAAATCAGTTCTTATCGCTAAACTAACAATGTCGAAAAAGACAATATACCGTTTTTAATAGTTGGCAACCTACCAAACTTTACTGGATTATGTAAACCTTGATATAAGTAGGATTGGATTAGGAAGATGAGCTGTGGAGATCTAATGATGCCTCTTCTTAATCTTTTTTATGCACTAGATAATAGGAAAAAAAGAAATCTTAAAATACTCAAAAAACTTATAATTACATACATTTTTCATCTTGGAATAAAAAGTAATTATAAAAATTTAGCTCTAATTTTACAGTTTTGCTGTGTGGAATAATTGATGAAAACAGAATAATTTAAATGCTTTTCCTTTAATATTTTCCCCCATAGCATTGAATAATAAAGCATAATAAATAGTACTTTCAGTCTGCTTTCAGGAAAAAGGAATGATTTGATAAGACATATCCCACGAACTCTTAAACACAAAGATATATCTTTAAATGGACAATACATAAGTTTAAAGCATATCTAGGATTTTCCAGCTTATCAGAAAAATAAAGATAAACATTCTAATTGTTGGTCAGTAGATAACTCTATAGTTTCTCTACTGTATACAAATTGTATTAAATGCATTAATATTAAATAATTATTTTGGTAATTTCATCAATAAAGACAGATATTATTGATATTTCACCAGTGTATGCAATTAATTTGGAATAAAATGATATGATTTGTTGGTTATTATTAACAATTATCAGACAATTCCAGTTAACAAATAACATTTTGCTAAATTGATAGGATGACCTCACATCTAGATGTTTGCTGTGACTGAGGACAGAGACATCTTCATAGATGCATGAAAAGCTAACTGCCATGGGAATAGGTCAAAACTAGAAACCAGAAAAAACATTGCTATAAATTGTTCCAACACTGGACTTTATACAGCCTGCGACTGTGATCCCTGAGAGAAGAAAATACATGAAGTGATCATTGCCATTACCTTAGCTTAAGGACTGAAGGCTCAGGTTGGGGTGGAGACTCAAACAGAGCTAGTAGTCTTGCAGAGGTAAGGAGAAGAGATGTGAGCTCTGGAAGACTGTAGTGACTAGAACCTGTTGGACTGAAGATGAAAGCAGAGAAAGCTGCAAAATAAGAAAGGCTCAGAGAACTGCAAAGAGTTGAAAACTGAGTTTTGGAATGAGTATTGATCTGCACAAATGTATTAAATGCCACGAAGAGGAAGAAGGAACAATGGGAAGGCCCAGGGGTGAAGAATTCTTAGAATTCACTCATGGGGACGGAAGTACTTTGTATTCTCAAGAGCTAAGATCTAATACATGGAAGAGTTGGATAGAGTACACACAGAATTCAGGCCATAGTAGTAAAGGTGAATTAACCTTAAAATCAAGGTTCCTCTGAACATAGTAACAAAAAGCGAAAAGGAGAATTTAAAGGTGCAGAGCGTCATTAATCATTAAGGAAAGGCAAATCAAAATCATTACAAGATATCACCTCGAATCCATTAGGATAGTTATTATCAAAAAGTCAAAAGATAATTGTTGGTGAGAATGTGGAAAAAAGGATATTCTTACATATTGTTGGTGGGAATGTACATCTGTATAGTCATTATGGAAAACAGTATAGATTCTTCTAAAGAAGTTAAAAATATACCATGTGACTCAGCAGTCCCTCTGCCTGGCATATACCCAAAGAAAATGAAATCATCACTTTAAAAAGATATCTGCATTCCCATGTCCATGGCAGCATTATCCATAATATCTTCACTATGAAAACAATCTAAGTGTCCATCAAGGGACAAATAAATAAACAATAGAATACATATATATATTCATATTTATATGTATGGAATACATATATATATTTATATTTCATATGAAGAAATATATAAATATAAAATGGAATATTATTCAGCTCTGTAAAAGAATGAGAGCTTTTCTTTTTACACAACAAAAATGAGCCTGGAGAACATTATGCTGAGTGAAATAAATCAGAAAAAGAAAGAAAAATATTTTATTATAACACTTATATGTGAAATTTAAAAAGTCAAATATACAGAAATAGAGATTAAAATAGTGGTTATCCGAGGCAGGGGAGGGAGAAAGAAAATCGGAGAGACATAGGCTAGAGGGCACAAAGTAGCAGATCTATAGAATGAACATGTTTACATATATAATGTACAACGTGAGGACTACAGGTAGTAAAATTATATTGTATATGGAATTCATGCTAAATGAGATTTTAACTATTCTTGCCACAAAAACAACAGCAAAAATGGGTAACTATGTGAGACGATGAATATGCTCCTCTGCTTTATTCTAGTAAACTTTTTACAATTTATACACGAGTGATCCCAAAAAAACAGAATTAGCTTTTGGAGGGTGGATCCTTTGTAATACAGGCTTCCCCCACTAGTTAGGTGCTCTAGGAACCCAAGGGCATCAGCATACCAGCTAGTATTGTTGTGAGAGGTTGCATCTGGCTTCAGTGAAATATTTTTGGAGATTCTTTCAACATGTTTGCCCATTTCATGATGGCTGATTTATGAGCACACCTGCCCACACTGTGTTGAGTGTTCAGTAGTTTTTGAACCAAAAAGGGCATGACCTTCGCGCCCCACCCTCTCTATTCATTAGATCTTGCCTTGGGTGACTTTTTTGTTTCCTTGGCTGAAAAAAATCTTCAAAGGGAGACATTTTGCCTGTGTGAAAGAGGTGAACCAAAAAAACGGCAGAAGCACTAAAAGCCATCAAAATTGACAAGTTCAAAAAACAGTTTTGAGTGGTAGAAAAATAATCTCAATAGGTGTATCGCAGCAAATGGAGAATACTTTGAAGATGACTGAAGTTTAAACATGTAAGAATGAATACACAATTTTTAATAAAGATATTCCAGGTTTTTTTGGTTCCCCCTTATATGTATTTACCTAATTGAATTCAAATTTTATGCCCATGTAAAAAACTGCACATAGAGGTTTGCAGCAGATTTATTAATAATTGCAGAAAACTAGGAACAATCAAGATGCTTTTCAATAGGTGAACAGATAAACTGTGGTATATGCTTAAAAGGAGATACAATTCAGCAAATTTAAAATGAGCTAGCTAGCCACAAAAAGACATGAAGGGGCCTAAATGCACATTGCTAAGTGAAAGAAGCCAACCTGAAAAGACAGCATACTGGGTAATTCAAACTACATTATATTCTGGAAAAGGTAAAATTAAGGAGAAAGTAGAACGATCGGTGCTTATCAGGGGCTTAAGGAGGGAGGAAAAGATGAGTGGAGCAAGGGTGATTTTTGAAGACATGAAACTATGCTGTGTAATACTGTGCTGGTGGATACATGTCAGTGTACGTTTGTCAAAGCCCATAAGGCTGTACAACACAAAAAAGGAACTGCAGTTAATAATAATGTATCCATATGGATTCATCAACTATAACAAGTTTACCACACTAATCTGAGGTATTAATAATAGGGTAAACTGTGTGCAGGAGTTGGAGGAAAAAAGGGATTATGTGAACTCTGTCCTTGCTGCTCAATTTTTCTGTAAACCTGAAGCAGCTCTAAGACACAGTCTATTAATATAAAAAGACAACTGTGATAAATATAGAAGTATAAGAAAGGACATGAAAGAAATCATGAGCATAATAAGACCTTAAACAGAACGATCATAGTGAATTTGTAAACAAAATTCAAATGGAATGTTTAGAAATAAAAACTCAATATGTGAAATGAAAAGAGACATTGGTTGGGATTAAAATCAAAGAAGGCACAAGAGTAGAAAAAAAAATCACTGAACTTAAAGTCATTTTAATAAAAAGCATATGTTAAGGAATTCACAGGGAAAAAGACAAACAAATAATGACCTTATCAAGTATTTTGACAGGTTTGTAATTGAAGTTCCAGAAGAAGGGGAAGTGAAAGAAGCCAAAAATGAAAAAAGTTATAAAACAGTGGTAATAAACTTACAAATTTGATGACTGTCATAGACATACAGATCCAATGAATCTGAAAAATAATGAACATAATAATGATATAGAAAGCTGTATCAAAGGCATATCATAATAAAATCACTGAAGATTAATGATAAAGAGTAAATCTTAAAGGGTGGCAAAAAAAGACACACATGCCAATGAGAGAAACATGAAGCAGAATTAAAGCAGACTTTTGTCAGAAGCTATGTAAGGCAAAAGACATTGGAATAACATTTTTAGATGCTAAAAGAAAGAATACTACACCCATGACAATATCTTTCAAAATTAAAGGCAAAATAAAGATTTTCATACCAACAAAATTTGTTAGAATTCAAAATCTTCACTGGAAAAGAAAGCTACAGAAAAAAATTCAGACAGAAATGAATTAATACCAAATATATATTTACATCTGTGTGTTTTTTTAGTTTAAAAATCATCTGCAGGAGATAATTTTCTGTTTAAAGCAAAATTAATAACAATGCATAGTGAGGTTTATAGCATTAGTAGAAATAAACTATATGACAATAGAGCACAAAGAGGAAAGTGGACATAGAGACACTCTTATGAAGTTCTTGCATTATATTTGAAGTGATAATAATATCTCAACATAAACTGTAATAAGCTAAACATGTATATGATAAACACTAGAACAGCCACAGAAAATGAAACATGAGGTATGGTTAATAGTAGAGAAATAGTATAATCATAAAATTTATGTCCTAAGCTCACTTATCTAAGAAAAAAAATAAATGCAGAATTTTGGAAAGGAAAAGACAGAATGGATGAAATTAATATAAAATGGAGAGCAAGGTGACAGATTTAACCCCAACATTATTCATACCTACACTGGATGTAATATGCTGTCCAATACCTTAGTCACATGTGGCTATTAGGTACATGATTTGTAGTTAGGTCAAACTGAAATGTGACATAAAATGTAAAACAGCCATTGGATTTCAAAAATCTAGTATGAGTTAAAATTGTCCCATTAATGGGATTTTCCATTAAGCATATGTTTAAATGATAACATTTTGAATATATGCAGATAAATAAAATAATGTATTGAAATAATATTTTTCTAATTTTGTGTGTCTGCTAACATTTTTAAAAATTACATACGTGATGCATATTTGTGGTTCACAGTTTGATTGGATAGCACTATTCCAAACATCTCCATAAAAAGTAAAGATTGTCAGATTGGATGACAGGATTTGAATTTCCTGTCTAAAGGAAACCGACTTTAAGTATAATGATATAAGTTAAAAATTAAATAATGGAAAATGTTATACCATAAAAACACTACTCAAAGAAACCTGGCGTGATTTTATTAAATCAGAAAAAGTAGACTTCAGAACAAGGAAAAATTCCTGGGATAAAAAGAAGCATTTTATAATAATAAAGAGGTCAACTCATCAAGAAACTAATAATTCTAACCGCAGCCAATAAGATAATTTTAAAGTATGTGAATAAAAAATGAACATCAGATTGGCATCTTAACAAATGCAGAAAAAACTAAATCAGCTTATTAAGGCTGAAAAAAATGGTAGTAGATGCAAATTGGGTCCTTAGGAAGAGAAAAAAATCATTAAAAATGCTAACTATCCAGATAAATACAAAACACGATTGCTCTTTTCTAATTATATATATTATGTTGATGTGTACATTAGTTGCATTTGTTTTTGGTGTGGAAACACTGCGACATGGGGA
Source organism: Carlito syrichta (assembly GCF_000164805.1). Classification (NCBI taxonomy): domain Eukaryota; kingdom Metazoa; phylum Chordata; class Mammalia; order Primates; family Tarsiidae; genus Carlito; species Carlito syrichta. Next base: position 214,273 of record NW_006999112.1, on the reverse strand, counting down.
GTATGTTTATCGTTTGTCATTTGTCATTTGGAGTGACAAGGTGCTTGTGAATATGCCTTGCATTTTGCAGATTTGAAGAAAGCTAGTGCTATCTGTGGGCTAAAGAATATGGAGTGTCAAGTGAAAAGAACACTTTCTTTTTTTTTTTTTTTGAGTTGGAGTATCACTCTGTTGTCCAGACGAGGGCAGCGGCTGCTCCCAGGCCACCGCAGCCTCGACCTGCTGGCCTCCGGCGATCCTTCCGCCTCAGCCTTCCGAGTGGCCGGAATTACAGGCAAGTGCTACCACGCCCGGCTGATTTTTTGATTTATTGTAGAGATGAGGTCTCGCTGCCCAGGCGGGTCTCGAACCCGCGGGCTCAAGCAATCCACTCACCTCAGCCTCCCAAAGGCGCGAGATTACAGGCTGAGCCACCGAGCCTGGCTAACACTTTCAATGTATTCTTCTATTTGAGTTTACAGCGGAGTAAAGGCAGCAGAGGTAGCTAGAAACATTTGTGATGTGTACAGGGAGAATGCCATAGGAGAACAACGAGAAAAATGATTTTGTCATTTCAGTGAAGGCCACTCTGACCTGAATGATTCTCCAAGTTCAGGAAGATCATCGGGCTTTGATGAAGACCATTAAAACACTTTAGTCCATGATGATCCGTGCCAATCAACTCAAGAATTAACAAACATGATGCACTGTGACCAGCCAACCATTGTGCAACATTTGCATTCCATGGGCAAGCAAAAAACACTGTGAACTTATGCATCAACACACTGCAAAATACACAGGACTGTATGTGTGTGTGTGTGTGTGTGTGTGTGTGTCAAGCAAAGATTAAGACTTATTGGATATATAACCTGTATAGATGTAACAGATATGAAAACTTTAGCATAAGTGATGAGGGCTTTGGAAAATGTGTCTATATAGTTGCATTGCATCTACAATTTATGTGAAATGGTGCAATATTAACTCTACATTGACTATAAAGCTGATTATGAGCATTGTAATCCTTAAAGAGAAATGCAAACAGTTAATGAGCTAGCAGATAACATTCGAATTGTGCATCAAAGTCATTGGTTTACTGTGAAAAGCATAACAGACCCAAAAGAGAAACAGGAAAATCTTAACTGAAAATCTTGGCAATGAGAAAAGTATGTGCAAAAAAGTTCTTGCATCACAACAGTGCACCAGCTCACACAGTATTGTCTGTGAGGGAGTTTTTAGTCAATAAACAAATAACTGTATTGGAACACACTCCCTATTCACCTGATCTGGCCCCTAATGACTTTTTTCTTTATCCGAAGGTAAAGAAAATTTCGAAAGAAAGACATTTTGATGATATTCAGGACTTTAAGGGTAATACAACGACTACTCTGATGGCCATTCCAGAAGGAGAGTTCCAAAATTGCTTTGACGGGTGGACTAAATGCTGACATTGGTGCATAGCTTCCCAAGGAGAGTACTTCAAAAGTGACCATAATGGTATTCAGCAAAGAGGTATGTGGACTTTTTTTTCTGGGATGAGTTTGTGAACTTAATATGGAGAGAGGGAGATGGGATCCTGGCTCTGTCATCTAGGCTGGAGTACAATGTCACAATCATAGCTCACTGCGGCTTGGAACTCCTGGGCTCAAGAAATCTTTCTGCTTCAGTCTCCTGAATAACTAGAAGTACAGGTACATACCACCACACCCAGCTAATTTTTTTTAATGTTAATTTTTAGAGATGGAATCTCCCTATGTTGCCCAAGCTGATCTCAAACTCTTTGCCTTGAGCTGTCCTCTGTCTCAGCTCCCCTTATCCCCAGTTTATAGGTGTGTGCCACCACATCTGGTGGTTTGCAGGTGTGTGCCACCACATCTGGTGCTGTATTTTCTAATTATTTTGCAATAAAGCATGAATCTCTTGGGTAGTTGTTTAAAAATGAAAATCTTACTCAGATTTACCCAGAGCTGAACTCTGAAATATTTTATATTTCCTGTCACTTAACACACAGAAGCAAAGGGAATAGGGGCATACGTTTCCAGAAACCCTCTCGAGACATAATGTTATCATTTTTGTCCCCAGCAAAAACTTTTTCTACACGTTATTAGAAAGAAATAAACATAAAGATTATGAGAATCCATAATTTGTTAATCAATTGTATTTGAATATTTTATTTTAATTTTCCTTTATAGCACCAACTTAATTTGACTTACAAATGAATTTACCCTATAATGTCTGAGCAGGTATGACCATTACTTTGTTTCCAACTTTCTTTTGTTCAAACGACCTTATTATAGGGTTATTGAAAGTTAATGGACAATATGTATCGCATTATTTTTTTCGTGTCATGTGGCAATTTTGTTGTTTTATTTTTATTTTATTTATTTATTTTTTGAGTTGGAGTCGCACTCTGTCACCCAGGCTGGAGTGCAGTGGCATACTCACAGTCACCCCAGCATTGGCATGCTGGGGCTCAGGTGATCCTTCTGCCTCTGCCTTCTAAGTAGCTGGAACTACAGGCACGCGTGATCATACCTGGCTAATTTTTTGATTTATTGTAGAGATGAGGTCTCACCAAGTTGCCCAGCCTGTTCTAGAACCATGGGCTCAGGCAAATCCCCTCACCTTGGCCTTCCAAAGTGCCGGGATTACAGACTTGAGGCACACACCCGGCCCAATTTTGTTAACATTTAATCTGTGTCCTTCTGTTAAAATGTGAAATCATCAATGCACCTGTTCATCTACTCAGAACTTTAAAATTTAACCCCAAAGCCAATTCAGCTTCAAAGAAGCTGAAGTATAAAATAATTCACTTTAAACATGTGGAGAAATGTGCACAGAAAAATTAAAATTAATCCTTAAAAATTTTATTTCTCAACTCTCTGATGAATATCAGAAGACAATATTTTTAATAAGAAATTTCAAAGATTTTATTTATTTTCTTTTATTTTGAGTTCTTTGTAAAAATCTGTTTTCTATTTTATCTTTGAAAGCAAACATTCAGAATAATGGCAAAATGAATAGAAAATGTGACACTTTTATTCTCTTTGTAATCTAAGTCAACACCACTTTTGTTTCATCGTCTTATTTAAAATCAAAGGCAAAAAGGACAAAAATCAATGGCTAACCTGATAGCATCTTAAAAAATAAAATTAGACAAAAAATACCTCAGATTCAAACTCATTCAAGCATGTAAAATATAACTTTGTTTTATGTCTTCTCCTGCAGCTAGAGTGTTTATTTTTTACTGCTTAAATCTAGGATGTATCTGGCGGTTACTATACACTGTGAACATTTTATATGGGGAAAAAAATGGAAAAAATGGTTCTTGTACAATGGTTAGGATTCCATGTCATTTTTTTTTTTGAGTTGGAGTCTCACTCTGTCGCCCAGACTGGAGTGCAGCGGCCACTCCCAGCCACCGCAGCCTCGACCTGCTGGGCTCCAGCGATCCTTCCACCTCGGCCTTCCAAGTAGCTGGAACTACAGGCGCACGCTACCACAACCGGCTAATTTTTTGATTTATTGTAGAGATGAGGTCTCGCCAAGTTGCCCAAGGCGGGTCTCGAACCCGCCGGCTCAGGCAATCCACTCACCTCAGCCTCCCAAAGGCGCAGGATTACAGGCTGAGCCACTGAGCCCAGCTATCCATGTCATTTTAGTAGATACAAAGTGATGAGATAAATTTCTCAAAGAAATCGTTAATCCATAAGAACAAAGATTGGCATAAAGGGTAGGCAATTTGTGTGGGTAATTAGACCCAATACTTCCATGGTTTTCTTGTAATCTGATTTCTTTTTTCTCTTGTCTGTGTGATTGACAAGAACCTTCTCCTCTGCTTCCTTTCTTCTCTGCCCAAGTCTCTCCCCTCTGCCCCTTGAGAATTAACATTCCTGGTTGGAGATTTTTTTGGGGTTGTTCTGTCATAGGTCCGGAATCTGGCATTATTCCTGACAGTTATTTTAACTAGGTTTTAACCCAAATGTGTTAGAGGACTGAAGTAAATTCATCGTGTTGTCTAGTTCAATAAAGGGCCACCACGGCCAAGCCAATATAAACAAGCTATAACAGTAATGGCCAATTTAAAGGTTCATTAACAAATACCACTGGTAGCACTGTAATTCTCTATCTCTCATCACTCAAATGTTAACAGGCATTGAAGACACCAGAAAAAAATACTACACCATACTCAACAGACCGAAGCGGAGCAGATGAGTTTACTTATTGTTAGAAACATCCAAATTCGAATTAAGTTCTAGCTCCCTTGCATGTTTTCACACTTAATTGGGCCCCCAAATGATAGCAATATTATGGGTTTTCTTGTTTTCTTGTCAATTTCTTTTCTCCTTTTGTCTTTTCCAGACAACATTCTCCTTTCTGATAATTTTCCCTTCTTCCTTTGCCAATTTCTTTTTCCTTAATTGTTTAAGATGTTTGCTAACATTTGAAATGAATTTGGAGCCTCATCTCTTACTTTACTTGTTCACAGAGCGGTAGCTGAAAGACACGGAAGAAACAAAAATGACAGGAGTATTCTAGAAACGGGACTTTGTTGCTGCCCTTTCTCCTGGGCAGAAAGGAAGGTGCAGCTCCTGCGATTGCCCTCTCAGTGGCCTGGCTGTAACTCAGGTGTAAAGAAAACAAAAGTCATAAAAGTAAAAATGGCCAATGGGGGAAAAGTTCTTCCAAAATTCTATTAGATGAATGATTAGAAATATTAATCTTTATAGTGTTTTTAGCCATTTGGGTAGTAAAAATAACACCGCAAAGAAAAAGAATAGATGAAAAAATACAAATGACCTATAAATATAGAACAAATGTTCACTCTCATCTACACCTTCATTTGTATTTAAAGGCAAACAAACTTTTTTTTCACTCATCTTTTTAGAAATGAATTTTGAGTGATAGCACTTGGTGCCATTGAGGGTGGGATAAAGCAGAAAAAACGAGGGTGCATGGCGCCCAGGGTCAGTGGAATGTTTGTGCTTGCAAACACTGTTCCTATAATGAGATAATCCCAGATAATCCCACTTATAAACAATTATTTCATGTACAGATAAGTGCAATATCTTCAATGTGTTATGTGCTATAATAGTAACTAAAAAAAGTTCTAATCAGTTCTTGTACTCTGTTATAAGGAAACAGATGTGTAGACAAAAACTTAACTACTAATAGGTTTATACCATGATAGTATATATAAAGTAGCACAATATCAGACACAACTAACATATCCAAAAGTGTAGCTTAAAAGAGCATGACAAACTTTATGATGGAATGTCATGCAGCCACTAAAACAGCTACATTGAATGCTGGCTGTTAAAAGCAAGAATTAAAAGTATAAGCATGACTTTATTGAACATTATACATGACATTATACACACACATTTATATAATTAAACAAAAAATATAGCTATACTCATCTCATCTATTTATTTTATATATTCATGTTTATATTTAGGGCCAAAAGGAAATAATCTAATCTTCATTTCTGGCTGAGACAGAGAAAAAAGTAATTACTGCTATGTATTTTCCAAGGATGCTAAACAGATACAGTTTATAATCAAACAATATTAATAGCAATTTAAAAAATCATGGTAATAAATGAGACTATGATGAATCTGGTTTCAATGTATTGTTTATTTTTTGAGCATTTCACAGAGCACCCCTTGATCACTTCTTTCATATTCAGGAGCTTTTTGAGATCAAAATGGGGCAATTAGTGTGAATCCATTTCTTAGATGTGCAAATTGATAGCTTCAAACAAGAGCCGTAATTTAATCAGGGTGCATAGTTGCTCTGGGGCAAAATTGAGAAATGGAGCATATTTTTAGATTCTTAATATCTTGTACACTCTAGCAGTCCACAGCATCATTACATATTTATATTTCCAGTAAAATACCTGGGAAGATAGTCATAGGTGAGAGAGATCAGGCTTTTCCTTCATACATGAATTAATCAAGTAAGAAAGTGCTAATGAGAAAACAATGCCAACCATAGGTATCACAGGAAAACAAGAATGAAGAGGCCAGGAAATCGTTTTAAAAGTTTTATCGGCCAATAGTATCTTTCCTAATGTATTGCAAATAAAACCTGAAAACAAAAAACAAAGAAATAGAGAAAACAAGGGATATCAAGCCTACAACTGCAACCAATATGAGAATTTCAAAATATTTAAATAAAAATTAACATCAGATTGGTATCTTAAGAAATGCTAAAGAAGCTAAATTAGTTTATTCGGGGTAAAAAAAATGGTAGTAGATACAAATTGAATCCTATGGAAGAGATGAAAAACATTAAAAAGAGGTTAATACATAACGCTTGCTTTATTTTAATTATATATAATATATTTTACATACACACACACGCACATATATATATACATGTTTTAAGCAAAGATAAAAACTTTAATAGTGGATATAACCTGTGTAGCTGTAATGTTAAAACTTTAGCATAAGTGACGAGGGCCTTGGAAAATGTGTCTATATAGTTGCATTGCATCTGCAATTTATGAGAAGTAGTGCAATATGCATTGAATATAAAATCTATGTGCGTTGTGATCCATAGAATAACAAGAAATGAACAAACACATAAAATAAAATGAGTTAATGCGTTAACAGATAAAATTTAATTTAAAAAATATTTTTAAAAATGAGCTAACAGATAAAATTTAATTTAAAAAATATTTTAAAAAATGAGCTAACAGATAAAATTTAATTTAAAAAATATTTAGGACTGGGCACGGTGACTCAAGCCTATAATCCCAGCACTTTGGGAGACCAAGGAGAGAGGATTGCCTGAGCTCAGGGGTTCAAGACCAACCTGGGCAACTTGGTGAGACTTCGTTTCTACAATAAATAAAAGAAAAATTAGCCGGGAGTGGTAGCGTGCACCTGTAGTTCCAGCTACTTGGAAGGCTGAGGCAGAAGGATCTCCTGAGTCCACAGGTAGAGGCTCTGGTGGCCGTGAGCTTGCCACTGCATTCCAGCCTGGGCAACAGAATGAGACTCCTAATAAAAAAAAATTAAATAATCCAAAGAAGTAAGAAAAAGAGGAACAGAGAAACAAAAATAATAATAAAAGGAACAAATGAAAAATGTAAAATAAAATGACAGTTCTAAATTGAACCATATCAATAATCAAATTAAATGTTAAGAAAATAAACACCTGATTTAAAAACTCTGGCCATATATATATAAGCGACATACAAGATGTATTGTCTGTCAGAGATGTACTGCAAGTAAAAACACAAATAAAAATGCAGAGATTAGCCGGGCTCAGTGGCTCAGCCTGTAATCCCGCACCTTTGGGAGGCTGAGGTGAGTGGATTGCCTGAACCCGCGGGTTCGAGACCCGCCTGG
>NW_006999112.1:205286-206919 GCF_000164805.1 Carlito syrichta | reverse complement strand
ATCAGCCGGGCATGGTAGCGCATGCCTGTAATTCCGGCTACTCGGAAGGCTGAGGTGGAAGGATCGCCGGAGCCCAGCAGGTCGAGGCTGCGGTGGCCGGGAACGGCCACTGCACTCCAGTCTGGGCGACAGAGTGAGACTCCAATTCAAAAAAAAAAAATGCAGAGATTCTAAGACAGAGAAACATGGCTCAACTATACACTGTTAGTAGGAGATGCACTTTAAACTTAAAGACACAAATTAAATCCAAAGTTAATGAAGATGAGAAATATATACCATGCAAGCAGTAACCAAAAGAAGGTTGGAATGGCTATATTGATAATAGATAAAATAAACCTCAAGACAAAGAATATTGCTAGAGATGCAGAGTTTCAGAATAATAAAACTTTCAGTAGGAAAACATAATCCTAATTATCTAAGTAATGAAGATCTATTTTTTCTCATGTATTGCAAACAAAACCTGAAAACAAAAAACAAAGAAATAGAAAAAACAAACAAGTGATATCAGGCCTAGCCCACAATCCAAAAGTTCATCCTATTATGGGAAGAGCTATGTAAAATAAAATTTTGTTGGTTGAATGTCCTATTTCGTTAATTCCAAAACTGTATGTAAACATGCTTGGGACTTACTTGACAGTTTGTTTGTGTCTTCTGGCAAGAGGAGGCATACTTGACGCCCTGTATACTTTTCCTTTCTCTACCTACCTCCACCACTAAAATGACAGAAGTGATAGAGAGTGACACTTTTATAGCACACCTGGGCCAGAGGTATCCTCCAGGGGAAGGATAAGTCCTGCTTGAAAGCAGTATTGTTGAAAATGGCAGGTTCCTAGTAGCTGTATCATAAGCACTGACATTTTCCTTGTTTCTAACACTTTGATCACCCTGGGAAACACTTTTATAAAAGTCAATTGTATTGAACTGTAATTTACATAAAATAAATACTCCTATTTTTAAGTGCACAGTTTGATGAGTTTTGCAAGAAGTAATTACCCAGATGAATAAAATGGATTAATTAATTAAATTGATTTTTCAGAGGATAATCAACCTCGCAATATTGTTAGAAATTTCACTTGCACATGGTTTATTGTCAGTTCTATGTATTGTTGGAGTCAATTTGTTCTTATATTTTAAGGACTTTTTAGTCTATATTTATGAGGCATCTTGGTCTGTAGTTTTGTTAACTATAATGTCTTTGCCTCAGTTTGGAATCATGGCAATATTGGCCTCATAAAATCAGACAGAAAGGGTTTCTTTAATTTCTATTTTATTTTAAAAGTTTGTATAAGATCGATATGATTACAGATGCTCTACAATTTTCAGTTGGGTTACGTCCTAATGAACTCATCTCGAGTTGAAAATATCTTAGGCCTGGCTCGGTGGCTCAGCCTGTAATCCTGCACCTTTGGGAGGTTGAGGTGAGTGGATTGCCTGAGCCCGAGGGTTCGAGACCCGCCTGGGCAACTTGGCAAGACCTCATCTCTACAATAAATCCAAAAAATCAGCTGGGTGTGTTAGCGCACACCTGTAGTTCCAGCTACTTGGAAGGCTGAGGCGGAAGGATCGCCCGAGTCCAGCAGGTCAAGGCTGTGGTGGCGGGGAGCGGCCACTGCACTCCAGTCTGGGCGACAGA